>NW_006264219.1:213657-222857 GCF_000469605.1 Apis dorsata | reverse complement strand
AGATCTTTGAAAAGATCAAAATTTACCATTAACAAATTTTTCAAATGAACAAATAAAAACTTCATTAGAAAAAAAAAGAAATAAAAAAGATTTGAATTTAAATTTTTTAAAATGATATCATATTTTCAAACAGAAAAAAAAATTGTCTCTAATTTTCTAGATCTAGAATTTTAATATGCAAAAGATAATTTCAAAATTAATTTTTAAGATAAAGAAGCAAGAGCTTCTTTTATACTTTATAATATTTACTTTATAATATTTTTAAGTCCATTTTTTGATATTTTAATTTTCATTTTTATTACATTATTCTTATATTTTATATATCTTAAAATGATAAATAATTATATAAATAAAATATAAATAAAAAAATCAAAAATTCTTGCAAAATAATAATTTTTTTTTTTAATTTAATCCAAATTTTTTCTAAATTATTTTAAATAATTTTAAATTATTTTTATATTATATAAAAAACATTGTTTCATTAAACATTATCATGAAAAATAATATAATATATTATTTTAAATATGGAAATCTATAATTTTAAGTAATTTTATGTAATTTAAATAATTTAAGTAATTTATGTTCTAAAATTTACTTATTTCCAAAAATTTAGATTAATATAATTTATATTATAATTATAAAAATAGAAATATAAAACTCATAAATAACAAAAAATCATTAAATAATTAAATGTATAATAATTTTAATTTTGAGATATATCGAAAAAAAAAATATAAAAAAAATTGAGCAAAATTTAATCTAATTAATGATTGAAGATTATGATATGACAATGCAAAATCATAGTATTAATTATGATCATTAATTATTAAATAAATTAATTTTATAACCTTGATTAATGATTAATAATTGAGAAATAATTACGATCATCATATTAAAGATGATTTATTTAATAATAAAATGATTACACTGTTAATTATAATTAAATTAATAATTTATATGCAACAATATTATTATTATTAATTATGTATATTTTTTTAAAAATACATATTTATTATTTATATAGTTTTGAAACGTAGTTACGTTTTAAAGACAAATTATTCATCAAAATCATTTAAATTATGCAAATATTTGATTTCAACATAATTCTTGTTTCAAATATTTCATCTGATGATCTATATACCTTTGATACTATTTGTTATTCTTATATATGAAAATAATCTTACGATAGAATAAATTGCATCAATTTTTATTAATAGATATTTAAATTTAAGTTATTTTTCGCAAATAAAATGTATATATATATTTAAAATGATTTCACTGATGTTATTTTCAAAATGAAAAAGTTTACTATCGCTTCTTTAAAAAATTACATTAAATATTCTTTCTCCACATTTTAAGAGTATAATAAATATATGTAATAATCATTCAAATAATTATTGATTAATGGTTACAAATTATAAATATTAATATATTAATCAATAGTATTAATAAATAAGTAATTTAATCAATTACTTTTAATATTTATATTATTTACTTTTAGTAATTTAGTAACGATCAATCGATTACGAACTCTAATATTGATGAAGAAAACGAAAACTAATAACTACACATTTCAGATGAAGTAAAGGATATGACAGAATGACAAACGGAAATCAGGCAAAAAGATAAAAATATCGATCCAAAAATATATATACAAAATATTTCTGTTGCATTTGATGAACAAATTATTCAGACTTAGAATTGTAATGAAAATGATTATATTAATAATCATTTCTCTATTTTTGATTAAAAATAATATGATAATAATATATTGTAATAGCATATTTTCCTTGACAAATTTTTGAAACATCAATGTTGTAATATTTGTAAATTCTATTTTCATTATTTCTTATTTCATAATTGTACTTGTCTACTATATTATTTCATGTGTAGATACGTAAACTTATCACAAGTTATATCTTACATATAGTTACAAAAATTATCTTAAATATTATCTTATAATTATATAATTATTAATTATTTTAAATATAATTATAATCATTATAGGTATATATTCTGTGTCACATTTCTATTTGTTCCAATATTTATATAATTTCGAGTTTAATAATTATTTTTCTTATCAATATCCTCGATATATTGATTATATGTATCGACATTGGTAATTTCATTCTATGTTATCGACTGATACATCAATCAGCAGTAAGAAAGAAAGAAATTTTTAATCTATAGCATATGTACTTGGATTAATTCTTTGTTACCGACAATGTTAGTCAATTTTATTAACATCATTGCTTCCAATATCTTCAATCATAAGATTAAATTTTTCAACGATTAGACAATGATATAAATTTGATTATTATTCTTTACATAACAATATTTCTAATTCTAACTTATTTTGCAAATATCATATTTTTTTTTTACATATCTTATAAGATGATTTTGATACAAAAGTCTCTTATGACCGAAAACAATAATGTAACAAAAATCAATAAAGCGAAAAAATATATTGTTTACAAAAAACAAACAAAAAAATATATTGTTTATCTCAAATTACATCTCTGAATGAACTCACTCTGGATCACCAGTAGATTTGGCGCTATCTTTAAAGAATTATATTTTAAAATTTTTTTGAATAATCCAAAGTTCTTGTTATTATTTATTTTATCTCCGAGGATATTATTTATTTATTTATTTTTTTCCGAGACTTTTTAAATGTAATTATAAATTTTATAAATAAAATTAAGAAAATTGAGGACAAAAGAGTAGCAGATTCATTTTACTTATTTTGAATTATTTTGCATGATATAAGGAAGAGAAAGAGAATAAAGTTTATTACTGATTTAATAACGCAATCGATAATTGATCGGTATAATCACAATTATTAGTCAATTTAATTGGACAATAGCAAATGAACAGACACAATTTATAAATATTATTTATTTCTTCTTAAAATAATTAAATTGAAAAATTGAAATATTAATTCAGTTTTTTCAGATTATAAGAAAGACTAGAAATAAAAAAAATAAAACATTATAAATAATCTTTATTTATATTATTATAAATAAATAATCTTTATATTATTTATCTATTATAATTAAAATCTATTATTCCTATTATCACAAATTTTGAACATATAGAATGTTCCTGAAATCATAATACAAGAAGCTGAGTGATGATTCTATTATTCAAATGTTCCATTATCTGAAAATTATATTTTCCTATATTCCTATATTCTCTACTATCACATAAACAAATAAATTTGTTGCAATATATGTGTAAATTGTTTCTTAATCTCATTTATTTTAATTTTGTTAATATTATTAATTGTTCCTATTTCCCCAATATGGAGTTGATATTGTACATGTTAATAATTTATGTATCATGATATATGACGAAAATAATATTGAAATGAAACAGGAGATTCAAAAATTAAAAAATAATGAAACTATAACAAAAAGTTGTTGTACTATGTATAAAATACTTAAGTGTTAAAAATGCAATAATAATATAACACAATCGTTTCAATCTGATCAAAATTTACTTATAAGTTTATCTATAATCTGAAAATTGCATAACGTGTTGTAAGAAATTACATGCAAATGAAATTACATATGGCTACATTTGTTCGTTTCCTCCATTATGATATAACTGAGCTTGCTTACAAGATTATTTTGAATTTTTTCAAATGTTATTCTTGTATGAATTGATAGAGGATAAAAATAAATCATCTTTGGATTAAAATTGAAATAATTTTGAAATTATGAATTTTATTAATAATTACATTGAAAAAAGTTTAATGATTTTGAAAAGAAACATAATTCAATGTAATTCATTTTTTTTGTAACTAAAAAGTATTAAAAGTCCAATTTTTTTTGATAACTATTTAATAGTTTATCTCCTCAAAATTTTAATAATTTTAATGATTTTTTAATACATTATAAAATTCAATATTTTAAGTAACTTTTTCTTGTATATAATTATAGTGTGTTTATAATAAACTTTTAATAAATATTTATTTTTAATAAATATATTAAATATATAATAAGATAAAAATATTAAAAAGATATTAATGTATTTATATTGAAAAATTATTAGTTTAAGGTTTAACCCACACGGATTACTTTAAAACCACTTCATAAAACAATGGTTGTTTCCAGATGATTATGAAATAATATGGAAATACATGATAGTATTCATAGACATTAATTAAAGTCAGTTTCAACGTTTGTTGCAATACGTAAATAGTATCACTAATGATTGAATCGATAGCAATAATATTGATGATGATGATTAATATGATGATTTTCAAACAATTAGATATTAAATTTCTCGATAAAAATTTATATATAAATATAATTTAATATATAAATTTATATATAAATTTATATATTAATATATATTTATAATATTGATACATATATCAATACTGTTTTAAATACTTATTTGATATCATTTTTCGATATTTTTTCAAATGATATCCAAACCAATATTATATTGAATTAAAAACCATTCAATATCTCAATATCTCTGAAAGTATACTTATATCGGTATATTTTTTAAAGATTTCAATAGGTTTCAACTTTTAAAAACGTTACGACTATCAAAATCAAATATTAACTTGACTTCAAGTACAATGAAATAAAAGAATAGATATGGCTAGAAGAAGCGATAGATTCAATATTTATTTTATTGTTATATTTTTATTTCATATTATATTTGAATTAATATATGATTTTAATTGTAAATATTCGTTAAGATATCAAATAGATATCGAAATCTTCGTCGAAATATCAAATGAGAAGTCATCTGTCCTGATAAGCATCTGAATTCAGTCTAAGATGTGAATGCTAAAATGCGATCTATTATAATGTAAAGATGTGACTATCGATTATCGATAAAATATTTGCAGTCCACCATATTTCATTAAACATAGTAATATATTTTCAATATTACTCATGGATCTCAAATTAATATATTCTATTTTTCTATTTTTCTAAATTTTTTATTCTATTAGATAGATATAATAGATATAATAATATAAAATAGATATAGATATAATAATATAAAACAATTTATGTAAATCTTATTTAATAAAATTATGTATGTTTGCTTTAGATGAATATTTATTTAACATAAGAAATATTTATCTTTTATAAACATTTTTATGTTGCTTGAATAAATATAATAAATAAAACGTAAAATTTTCATTATAAATATATTTTATTAATATTTCGTCCATCATTTTTATTTAAAACTTCTTTACTTATATACTTATATAAACTTTGATATTGATTTATACAGTATGTTTAAATAAAATTGTGATATTTTTTTATTTAGTTTTTATAGTATAAGTATATTTATCTGGTGAGAAAATTGACGATTATTCATGTAAACTTAAAAATATCGATATTACAAAATATAAAGTAACATATCAATATATCTCTTTCTTCATATTGTGATAAAAATAAGGAAAACGTTTATTAAACAAGAAAAAAAAAGTTAATGAATGGTTATTATTGAAAACTTATTCTTATCTTTACTTAAATTTTCATAATAATCATTGTTAATTATTTTAAATATTCAATGGAATAATTCCGGGAAAGATAAACCATCTATATGATGTTTAAAAATGTATATATATTATGTATTGAAATTATTATCACAAAATTAAAATTAAATTAAAAGTTAAAATTATAGTTATAAAAATTAAAATTATTATCACAATTTATGTCTATATATATTATAATATTGCGGTAACAAGTCATTTCAATGGTATAGGTAAGTATTTCATTTTTTCAATTTAAATTACATAATTAATTTAATTAAAATTTAAATAAATTTGCAAAAGAAATTGCTTCTTAATCGATTTTAATAATCTTAAAATATATTATTATTTTGAATAAAAGTTTTTTTTTATTAAAAAAAATTGATTTGAATTAATTTTAATTAATTTAATTTGTAAGTATTTTTAAAATGTAAGTATTTTTAATTCGAAAACAAATACGAAAAATGATCTATATAATTTTAATAAAAAAGAAATAAATAATGAATAATAAATAATAATAAATATTTTCAAATTAATTATACTATATCTTGTTAATATATAAAAAAGAGAAAGGGAATAATCATTTATTTCTGCATAAATAATTGATACTCTTACCAATCCATAAGAAAACAAAACAAAATTTCATTCTTAATTTTGGATTATCCTTTGTTGAATTTAATTAGATTAAAATGTGGTAACCTATGCCAAAATAGAAATATTTATTCATTTAACTGTATCTAGAAATTGAAAATCTCATCTTTTATGCATATATTGTCACGCATAGACAGAATTCAATACTATAGTACGAAAAGTTTCTTGCGAATAATTTGAAAGCTGAAGCCGGTTACCGGGTATAAGGAAAAGTTTCTCATAATAACATGTCTCTCATAACAAGTTTCTCATAACAACATATTTCAAGGTCATTGAAATTGAAGAGAAAGAAAACTTCAAAAAACTATAAATTTATATATAACTTATATATAACTTCAATTTTATGAAATACAAAAAATATATATTTTATTAAATTTGTCTCCATAATGTATCAATTTAAGATATTTCTAATGATTCTTAATTCAAAATTTGTGAAATATTATTTTATGGTATTATTATTAACTTCAAATCGATTCATCTAATTTTGAAAATTGTTGATTCAGATAACAAAAGGAATTATATATATTATATATTCAGTTGAATTATTTTTTAATGAAAAACTTACAATAAAAAGATAACAATAACACATTTTAAGATAAAAAAGAATATCTAAAAAAAGAATAATAGAATATAACGAAGAAAAGAAATGATCGTGGCTGTGATTAATGATTATATAAAAACTATGCAAAATATGGAAATATGGAACGAAAGAAAGAAAAACTCAAATTATAAGATAAAATATAAAATATTTTTATAATAAATTAAAAATTACATATTTCAAAAAAAAATGAACAAAACATATAATTATGTATACACATATTGAATATATATTGTAATTACCTTAAAAAATGGTAAATTTTTCTGCAATGAAAATTATATATTTGTAGCTATATGTTATATATATAATCAAATTTAATATGAATCTGCTATTTCATATGTGACAGACGATTAAAGTAAATGATTAAACTTAGTTTTTGATCTTCAATAACATTTTCTCTACTTTCTCGAAACATTTAATAAAGTTATTTTTCATTCATTTCTTAATTGTCATATTTGATTTTCAAAAATAGTAAACATGATATCAGGTATTCTTTTATTCAAATAATAATTAAATGTCATATTTATGTATGGGATATAGAAAGATAATGAATAGGACATCTAATCTGGTTTCCCACGGATTGGAGATTGCATAACATATATATATATATATATAACAGATGTTTTCCTTATTGTATCACTGTTAGATAGACCTATAAATTCAATACTAAGTTTAATCTAAAATTTAGTGAAAAAATATTATAATATTATTGTATAGTATTATAATAATTAAAGAAACAAAAATTATAAAATTAATGTTTATCAATGCTATTTATGAATTTATTATAAATTCGTAAATTTATAAATAAATACTATGTTTCATTTAATGTATGAATAAACAAAATGAAATATGCATCTTTTTAAAAAATAAATGATAAAACAGATAAATGTGAAAAAAACTCATTACCATATATTATATTATAATAGTGAAATAATTTATATTTCTATATTAATAACAATAATAATTATATATATTTATTTATAATAATTATAATTATATAATATTAGTAACATAAATGATCGTTTAATTTTCTTATCTTATCCTATATAGAATTGTGCCATATACTAGTCTTTCCATACAATTATGGAAAAAATATTAAGAAAGAAAGTTGATATAAGTTATATAAATATTTATTTCACATATTTTCACAAAAATATATCTAATTTTATATATATCTAAATTTTTTTTAACAATTGTTTTAGAATTGTTTTTTTCAAATATAAAAGAAAAAAGAATAAAATTATTTACATTATATTCATATTTATTGAAATACAAAAATTATATTATTAAATAAATTATTTGTATGCACAAAGCAATCTTTTTTTGTTAATATTTTTCTTTTATAATTCTTTTATTTTTCATTAAATATATATATTAAATATATAAGAAACAAGTTTCTTCTTTAAAAATGTTTCTCTCATTTTTTGAGTCATTTTTATTCAAGTTTAAAAAATTCATTCATGAAAGTAAAAAACGATATATAAATCTTTTTTTTTTCAAACTTTTACAATGATAAAAAAAATATCAATCCTTAATCTTATAAATCTTCGTACATAAATTTTTATTTGTTAATATTTTATTTTATTTTTATTTTTATATATATTTTGATAAAATAAAATCTATTCCAAAAAATATCTATCCTTGTTCAATATTTCATTATTTATAAATTTTATACTATCTATAATTCTTTTATACAAATATTTCAAAAAAATTTTTTTTTAATTTGAAAATATTTTTTATTATAAAATTATTTTACATTGCAATTATACAAGCATAAATATATATATATTGGTGATTCTACATTTTTCATTTTTTATTCAGTTTTTATATAAAAATAAATAAAAAAATAACTAATCTTTTTATTTTTATACAATTTTAATTATGTAAATATTTTAATTTATTTATATAATTTTGGAATAACAACTTGTGTGATGTCTTACGTCAACTCAAGTTTTATTAATAAATTATTGAAAAAAGAAGGTATAAATATTTTTTATATTTAATATATATAGTATGTGTTATAATAATTATATATAATGTATATATAAAGATTTTCTTTTCTAAAAAATTTTCAAACAAATTAAAATGTTCAAAATTGTACGATTTTATCCAAAATAATAAAGCTGCTTATAAAATGTAACGATTTGCACAATACGATATTCCACTTCCATTTATAATTTAAAAAATACATTCTATATAAATATGTCACAACTCAAATGTATAACTAACATTACCACGCTTAATATTTTTTCTATAAATAAAATATAAAATAATTTTTTTTTTATCGACCGAAATTAGAATGATCAAAATTATGATTGCAATATTAGCCTCATACTTGGTATCTATTGTTCCAATTAATAATTTCAATAGTCTAAAAGTTGTTTTATATTTTATTTTTGCATTTCATAGATTCCAAGGACTCATTATTATATATATATATATAAT
>NW_006264219.1:211477-213353 GCF_000469605.1 Apis dorsata | reverse complement strand
TATAATATAAATACATTATATATATATATATATATATATATATATAATGTATATATATGTATATATATATATACATTATCATCTCATGTACATATTTACTACAAATATATATTATGCATATATTTAGAAATAAATTAACAAAAATCGTATAATGCATATTGTTATGAAAGTATAAATAAAATTCAATGTAGTAGTAATAACAATAATTTTTATAATATCTATAATTTACAATATAATTTTAATATCTAAAAAACTTTAATTTACTACAATCCGAATCGTTCTAATCATTGAAACATGAAACAAGCTATTAAACTTGTTATGCCAATAATTACTGTGAAAATTTTTCACATGTAGAATAATCTATTAATAATTCAATCTGAAATTAGTCAATTTTGCTTGTATTTGAAAAGTCTCAAATGAAAAAATTTTATCCTTCTTTTTTTATTGATCTTTACAAAGATTATTTCCTATATAGATGTTCTATTATTTATATAATATATTGTATATTAAAGTATTTTTAAAAGTATTTAAGTGAATTAAATTATTATAAACTACTTTATAACCCATTTAAATACAAAGAATTTGAATAATATATATAATGTTTATATAATATATTATTATGTTACAATAAAAAAAGTTAAAATCAATAGTTTTCGATTATTCATAAATAATTGCAGAAGGAAAAAGATGAATAGGTCAATAAATTATAAAAAAAAGTAGAAATAAAATAGAGAATAAAAGAAGAAATAAAAGAAGAAACTTGTTTAATATTCAATTAAACACTCACTGAGAATTACCACAAGAAAATTGATAAAAAGGAAAAGGATAAAAAAATATAAAAGTACATCTATAATGATATATAGTCATCATATTCATTGAAATGTATTTTGAAAAATTCTTAAAAATATATTAATTTTAAAAAGAAAAATGCATTACTATAGATGTACTTAATTTTTTTTAAAATAGTTTGAAGCAAAATGTTAATTAATCATGGTTTGCTTACTATTCCAGGTAAAACATTTTAAGCCAAACGTTATAATAATATAAAATTCACTGAAATTACTGCGATTTTTTAAATTAGTAGAAATAAAATATATATCGAAATGTTAATGTCTCATATTGTATTAAGTTGATATGATATAAAATAAGTATAAAAAAAGTAATTAAAATTCTTTAAATTTTCTGAAAGTTAATAATAATAAAAGTAAAAAATAAAATGATAGTTGTAAAAAAGGCGGACGAAAATTCCAGAAAAAGTATTTGTTGTAGAACGTTGTTGAAGAAATAAATATATTTTTAAAAATGTTTTTTATGAAATATTTTGTAACGTTTCTATATTTACTTATATTTGTTTTTATTATATGTGTTAGTATATTTTCAAAAAAAAAGTTTTACAGTTTTACTATTTTTTTCTTTTATATAAAAAAAGTTAAATTATTTTTTTTTTGTTTCATATCAAATTGATTCAACATCTGCATACAGTCCCATGTATAAGTCATTGGACATTTGATAAAATTTGGATATGAATTTTTTTTCATTGTGAAAAATTTTTTAATTATGAAATAAAAATAGAACATATTAATTATATTATATTATAGAGAATGTATAAATCAAATTATATATATCAAAAATCTTACTTAATATTTTTTTTTTCATTATGTAAATTTAATCTATTTCATTATATGTTAATTTATTTTTTAATTAATTATGGCATCTTATCAAATAATTTTTTTAATATTGTTATATTGTTTTTGTAGCAATTGATTTTAACTTTTCATGAGTATTTTTTTGATTTTCATCATACTTTTTATATTATATTTACTTTTTATATTTTTATTTCATAATTTTTCAATTGGATTGTAAATTTGTAGATTAT
>NW_006264219.1:209008-210744 GCF_000469605.1 Apis dorsata | reverse complement strand
TTTATTTATTATATATTATATTTATTATATATTTATTGTATTGTATATATGCATATTTTTAATTTTGTATTTGAATATTATCGTAAAATAATTAAATAAAATCAAGATAAAAATTGCATTTGTTTTAATAATTATTTTTTCTCAAAAATTGGGGATGTATTTGACATTAGTGTCATAACATTTTATGTCATAAACAGCCATACTTGAATATACTCGGTTATTATTCATAGAATATTTATTAATAGAAAAAAAGTCAAATCATATAGGTTTTTGACAAATGAACATATTAAAAATTGAACGTGTCATATAATGCTTAATTTTTAAATAAAATAATATATTTTTTATGTCTAATTTTACTATCTAATAAACTATTTTAAGATACATACAATGATCAATGTTAGTGCATATAATTTATTTCACGTAAACAATAGAATTTTTTTGTAATTCTTCTAGTTGTTAATAATGTTGCGATAATATTAATTTAAATGTAAATATGAATATAAAATATTCGTTGCACGCTTCATTATTTATTTTGTATTCAGGAATATTATTGTTAGCTTGTGATATTTTATCCACCTTGCGTGCGGCTTGTAGTTTCTAAAATATTCAAAAGCAAAAAAATAAATAGTTACAGTTTTACATTTATCGAATGTCCAAATTAAAAGAAATAATTAGTGTATTTGTATGATTCTCTGAAGAATATGCTAATTTCTTACAATTTGTCTTTACAAATATTATAAAAAATTTTTAAGAATAAATAAAGTATTCAATCACTCATATAAAATAAATTATTTTCCTTTGCAATTGATCTTTAACGATCTTTGATCAATAACTATAAGTCATTGTATATATTTTAAAACATAGATAAATTCTGTATTTTTTAAAAATATTTTTTTTTAATTTATATAGTAAACTATCTATTACTCTAATGCATATCTTTTTGTATTTTAGTATAACAATATCTTTCTTGTTCATATTCTCCATTTTCTTACTCTATTTTCTCTGTTTATATTTCCCAAAGATAGATAATGTTGCATATTAATGGCACTCAACAAATTATAACTACTGGTATGATTACAGTAGCTCATGTACGGAAGTAATACATTAAGTGGCATAATCAATCTGTCAACGTCGATGATTAGAACAATTTATAGACTGTTAGAATTACAAGAGAGTGATTTGTTATTAAAATTTATAATTTAACCATGCGATTAATAACGAAAAATACCGTGAATCAATTAAAAACGTGACTTATTTTCAAGAACCATTGCACAATCGTATATATCTTTAATAAATATTACGGATTTTTATTTTTTTAATGTATTTCAATATTATAATATATTAAAAATATGTAATATAATGCAAGATATATGATAATGCATATAATGCAAGATAATGATAATATAGGATACACTTATATAATATATGATTATTTTCAAACAATTTTAAAATAAATAATTAAAAATAATTTTAAAATAATGTAAAATTCTGAAATTTCCTTAGAGAATTTACATCTTTTTTTTTTCATCTTTATTTTTATGTTTCATCCTTTAATGATGTCTATGAATATAATATTATCTTGTATCATTTTCTGAATTATTATGTAACTGTATTTATTTCTTTTATTTTACGTTTACTAAATATATACGTATTTACTAAATATATATAATATATATATATATTTTTTACTATACATACTGAAATCTATTTATTGATATTTTATTTAAAAAATAAAA
>NW_006264219.1:200707-208771 GCF_000469605.1 Apis dorsata | reverse complement strand
TTTGAATAAAAATTTTCAGATTATTAATAATACAAGTATTATACTAATTTGATTATTAGTTTTATCCCATCAATAGTTTTCATCCGATTTTATATAATTAAAATAAAATTCTTTTAATTGACAATTTAAAAATATTGTAAAAATAAACATATACTTATCTGAATTTTTAAATAAAAGAAAAAAAAATTTTATAATAAATGTAAAAAAATATTCATAAAAAAATATTGCTCAAAAGATGATAAAAGTTTATATAAAGTAGTATACACAATTGAGAAACTGCATATAAAAGTAATATAAATATATTTTTTTTAGAAAATGCTAGATAACTGCAAGAGATAATAAAAGATAATAAAAGATTCTTATACATAAAAATAATATAAATATCTTATAATAATAATAAACG
This sequence comes from Apis dorsata, assembly GCF_000469605.1. Classification (NCBI taxonomy): domain Eukaryota; kingdom Metazoa; phylum Arthropoda; class Insecta; order Hymenoptera; family Apidae; genus Apis; species Apis dorsata. Next base: position 208,368 of record NW_006264219.1, on the reverse strand, counting down.
ATATTTACTAAATTTTATTCTGATTATAAGATATTAAATAATATTTAAAATATTTATTTCATATAATATTATCTAACATTGAATCATCATAATCGAAAGTCATTTAATAATTATTAAAGAAATTACATTTTTAATTACAATTGAATCAGTAATTTATTAGAAATAATAATATTACATATATTTTTTGAAAAATACATATTTATTATTTATATAATTTTGGAAAATTATCACAAATTGTTTATTTATTTTAAATTATAGAAGTATAATTTGCTTTCAATATAATTTTCATTCAAAACATTCTATCTACTAATGCTTTTGATTTATTATTGTTACATGTGAAAATAATTCGAAAATTAAAAATATTAATTATGTATTATAATATATAGAAAATATTAGAATATATATAGAATATAAATAATATAAAAAAATAATATAAAAAAAATAATTATTAATATAAAAGAAGAATTTTTTTCTATCAATGGATATTAAAAAATGTATTCGTTATTCAAATGAAACCAATATATGAATCTGAAATATTTCAAATAATGTTATTTTCAAAATCGATAAATTCGTTATCATATGATAATTTCTCGATCTTTTAGAAATTTCTGTAATTATGTCATTCTTTTATTATTGCATCTTTGAAAAATACATTTGATTTTTTCTTTTGAATATTTCGATTCATAAAAAATATATATAAGTAATAATCTCAAATGAATGAATAATTACAGATATCACAAATATTATTAGATTATTTCCTGTGATTAGTTAATGAATATGATAATAATTATTAATTATTTTTAATAATTAATTACAATAATGATTAAAGTTTAATCGATTCCAATATCAGTAAAGAGAATGAAAACTAACAGCGATATTATACATTTCAGATAAGATAGATTAAAATAACAAATGGAAATCAAGTAAAATCTCAAAAATACTGTCACAAAAATATAAAACGTTTTTGTTACATTTTTAGTGAACAAATTATTCAAATTTAGAATTATAATGAAAATAATTATATTAATAATTTTTCTAAAAAATTAAAAATAAAAATACTATGATGATGTATTATTGTAATACATTTTCTTTATTGAATTTTTGGAATATTAATAATTTTTGTAACAATTATTTGCATTATTCCACATTTTATAATAATACTTATCTATTCTAGATATAATGACCTGAATTGACCATAAGATCGTATGTTATAACGTATATTATAAATTATTATAAATATTATTTTATCGCGATAGATACATGTGTTCTATATCAGATCTTCATTCATTCCAACATTTATATATAATTTTGGGTTTGATATTTTTCTTAACTTCCTTATTATGTACACGACTTTCTTGGCTTTTATTATTTTTATCGACATTATAATTACGGAATTCCATTCTACATTACCTACCGACACGAATCAACAGCAAGAAGGAAAGAAATTTTTAATCTACGCCATTTATACTTGAGCTAACTCATTGTTACCGACAGTTTAAGCTGCATCGTCGAATTGACACTGCATCTAATATCTTCATTCATGAAGCCGAAAATTCTAACAATATAACAATGAATTCTTAAATATTATATTTTTCTACTATATGTGTTACAGAATGATTTCGATATAAAAGTTAACAATTCTTGCGAATAAAAATAATGATATGTCAAAAATCGATAAAGTAAAACAGTACAATGCTTATTTCAAATTATATTTTTTGATGGATTTATGAATCATTCTCAATTTTTTTTACCATTTTCTTTAATAAACAAATTGAATATTAAGATTTTTTTATTCAAGAATAACGCAACTGATGTCCATGCACTACCATTTTTTTTCCAAAAAATGATAATATAGAAATTTTTTAAATGCAATTACAGTTTATAAATAAAATTATAAAACTAGAATTATGAAAAGAGAAAGTTCACTTCTGATATTTTTTTAATTTAATATTTATTAATTATTATTATGCATTCAACATCACAGCAATACAATCACAAGCAATATCACAAGCAATATCACAATACCATTACAACAGCTATCAATTGTCTGAATAATATATTACATACAGAATGATTCATATATTAATAATCATTATTTCTATTTTAAGCCATTGTTATTACTAATAACAGAAAACTTTTCAGATAGAATTAAATGATTTCAGAAATATTCTAATATTACTATAATTTTTTTTTATAGATTTAAAAAACATTTTTTTATATAAAAATTTAAATATATAACTATTATATATTTTTGCATCAATTAAGTTGAATACTTTACAAAAAAGTATTATTTTTATGTTTATTAAAATCATTTATGTATTTTATATATTTTAGTATATATTAATATATTTTTTAACTTGTAATTTATAAAATTTACTATAAATAAATGAAATATAATATAATAAAATATAAATAACAAGGAACAAAACTCTATTGTTTATCTTCTCTTTATCTTTCATATTGAAAATTTTAAACTTCAAAGTAAAAAAAAAAATGATTCTATTTAAAAAAAACATCAATGATATGTCCTTTTATTTATAAAAATATTAATAACATTTGTCCTTCCTGATATTATTCAATTCCATGTGAAATATTTTTTGTTAATAATAAGAAATGAAAATCAAGATGGTGATATTTGGTGAATCATCCTATATATTTCGTAAGATGAAATGAATAAACATTCATTATGTGTCATTACATTGTCATTATGTGAATAGCAGACAATCGATCAATGAAATATTCAAATGGCCAGCAAAACGATGCGGAGTTATAGCTTTTGGATTGGACGAATGTAAAATACATGTAATTAATATGAATATGCCAATAATGTTACAATACTTTAGATGAATAAAAATCTTAAGATATTTTATATTTTATAAAAATTTTAAGTGTAGAATATATTTATAATGATTTCTTAATTTTAAATATTGAGGAATAGATATAGAGTATTACATTCCATAGCTTTTATATTATGTTTTTTAACAATTTAATACTTCAAATTGAAAAGTAAATATTATTTTATATTTTCTAGAATACTTTATATAAGGCAAAGTGCAACATTTTACGTGATAAAGATAAAATAGAGTATGCTGGGAAAAATGGAACTGTTTTTTTTTAATATATTTGTATCTCAATCACAAATTTTCATAAATCAGAAATTCATTTTAATTATTAAATTAATATAATATAAAATAAAAATATTTAAGAAAATTTTATTATTAAAATCTACTGTTATCAATGGATATGTACATATTTTGTATTTTAAAATATGAAATTTCATTTTTTTTTATTAACATGAATTTTTTTAAGCCTTTCAACAATTAAATTATAAATCACATATCTAAATTAAAATAATTATTTCAGAATTTTAAAAAGTTAAAAAATAGAATATAAAAAATATTTCTAGTTCGAGAAAAAGAACTTTAGAATTATATATTTATATTTATTATTTATTATAGATATATTCTGTTATATTTATTATATTTATATAAATTAAATGTCTAATTTAAAAAGTAAATATTTTCAATCTTCAATAATATTACATCTCCTTCATATGTAAAAATAATAATTGATCCCCATAATTAATATTCTTGTTCTAATTCATGAAAACATAAAACAAAAAAAAGTTTCATTTTAGATGTTAAGTCATTTTTTTGTTGAATTTGTGTCTATATAAGATTAAAATATGTTCGCATATATTGAAAAAAAAATTTATTCATTTAATTATGTTCAAAGTCCTCATCTTTTAAGCATATATGTGTACATATTGACGCATATGCTATCATAAATGCACATATATAGACATAATTCAATGCTAAAATTAAAAATATGCGAAAAGTTTTTTGTGACTAAAATGATTAGAATATGAAAAATAGTAAATTTTTCTATGATAAAATTATATTTGTTTTATAATTACATTGTATTTTATAATTAATATAAAATTATAATTTCATATATAATGACATTAGATGATTTTTTCGAAATAAAAATTTAATTTCAAAATAAAGATTTTGTTATCTTTGATGCATTTTTTAATTTTCATATTTTATTGCAGATAATTTCTTCAAGAATAAAATATCAAAGACTTTATTATTGAATATTGAATATTGTATATGTTAAATTTGAAATGTATTCGTAAATTAAACGCAATGGAAAGATGTCACATACTTAACTACCAAGCATAAATGATCACGTGATGATGGAATGTATATGCGTATATCAAATGTTTTCCTTATTGCATCATTATTAAATATAAATTTAAAAGTTTAATACTAAATTTAATGTAATGTAAATTTAATGCATGTATTAATACTATATGTTATCATTTTGAACAATTCAAATAAATTAATTCCACATACTGAAGTTTCTCTTAATCGAATTATAATTTCTATATTCAAGATTTAGATTATTTCAAATTTATAATATACTAAGTCGAATTCGTCTATAAAAAAATCATAATGCCATAAAAAAACATTTATGATTTTGAAATCTCGTAAAAAAGATGATTTTAAAAAAAAATATTTTCCTATCATTATATATGATTATTCAAATTTAAATAAACAAACAAAAAAATTTTTTGATATAAATTTTTTTTGTGACTTATATATTAGATATATCATATAATGTTATATATATCACATCCCAAAAATGTTGAAACATCCTTACACCGGAGATTCTTAAGATAATTTCAAGTAACATTTTCTTTATAAAAATTTTCGTTACATTTTTATTAACAAGTTATTAATAAAAAAAGAATACTTCAATCATGAAGCACATAGTTTAATCAAGTAGCGATGTGACAGTAACATTAATACGTATTGCCAACTAAGCACAAACAAATCCAAGTATATATCAAAGAAAGTATGTTGAATATTAATTCATTCTTCATGATATAATAATTCGATATAATTTTTCATCGATAAAAAAATATTTGTTATATTATATTTATTTAATTTATTTATTTATGTTTTTAATTTATTTATATTTTTTTAGTTCTTTATATGTGTGTGTGTGTATGTGCAGATTACTAATATATTCATATATTTTTAAAGGATCAATTTTAGAGATCAAATATTAAATTTTCGTAAAAAAGCAAGACAAAAGAAAGAGAGAGATTGCAATTTAACGAAGATAAAACTATTTTATTTTATTATATTCATCTAATAATCAAAGTTCAATTGCTAATTTAATAAATAAATCTCGACATATTTTTATATTTCAAATCTCTTATATTTTTGTTCATTTTGACCTCTAAATTCAACTCAAATGTAGAATAATTAAATGTAATTAATTAAAATCCTAAAAAAAATATATTAAAATATATTAATCCTACGTATTATCATTCCACAAATCTTATCTCATTCTCTAAAATATAAAAAATAAAATAGAACAATTTCTTGAACGATTATTTAATTAATTAGTAATTACAATAATCAAAGTTATCAATGTTATAGCGATATTATTTGTATATATATATACGAATATCGTATTCATTATTTAATATTTAATTTGAATCGCTAAAAAGTTGTTTTATATTTTATTTTTGATTAAATTTCCTATAGATAAATACTAGATTCCTTATGGATAGTATGTTAATATTAATTTATCCGTTATGAATGATTGAATGATGGTCGTTATAATAAATTTATATAAAAAATTGACAAGTAGTGGTTGAATATTGATGATGAAGTTGATATGCACATACATACAGGCAAAATTCAATGCATTAATAGTAATGTAATAATATTATGTATAATATATATGTAAAAAATTATATAATTTTCAATCGTATTAATAATTCTTATCAATATCTTGGAAATTATGAATTTTTTATTATTTGGACTATAATCATTCTAATCCTTCAAACATGAATGTTTGATCGAGTTACACATTCTTTAATTTGTTTTTTCCAAATAATTAAAAAATAAAACTCTAATTTCTAAATGAAAAAAAATCAATTCCATATTTTTTATGTAAGTTTTTCATACATGTTATTTCAATAATTAAATAATAATATTATTATTAATTAATTAATTCGTATCCAATCGCGAATTAATCAATATATTTGTACTTCAAAAAATTTTTAAACATTGTTTATTTGAAAATAAAATCTCGAATAATAAAGCTTCTTTTCTTTTTTTATTTATTTTTACAGCAAAATCAATTTGTACCCGATTGTACATTATATTATTAGTTACATGATAATTTATTTAATTTATTTTTAAAGATATAACTTTGATGTCATAAACTAATATAAACTATTTAATAAATAAATCAATTAAACAAAATAATAATAGTCAAATAATTCAAAATAATCCAGATGATCCAGCAACACAATAAATATATATTGAATGAAGTTTATAATAAAGATTGAAATAACTAATTCTTGATTATTTGTGAAACAAGTAATAGAAGGAAAGGTGAGTAATCCGGAAATTGCAAAAAAATAAGTAGGGATAGAAGATAAAAAAGAAAACGAAAGAGGAAACTTATTTGATTAAGACAAAGACTTGAATCATTAATGCACGTTTATCTGCAATAGAAGTTAAGGTGAAACGTTGAGAAGAGAAAGTTTTTATATATCAGTAAAAAAGATTATTAATTTCTAAAGTATAAAAAATTTCTATGTAAGATTCAAATAAATATGATGTACTTATATATACATTTGATGGATTGGAAGTGAAAAATGTTTGCGAAAAGTATTGTGATTGAAATATTGCTTTATGTTATTTGTTCAGTACATTGTGTTCATCATAATAGTACTACAGAGTCGAACGAACAATTTATCCGAAAATACTGTTGTTCTGATAATGTCGATAAAAACAATGAAAATCCTTGTAATTTAAAAAATTTTAATTGTACTTTGATGATAATTTCACAAGATATACTTGATAACATATCTGATATATCTTGCTGTTCATCTTACGCTAAAAGTGAGTATACAGTAAACAATACATATATTTCGATATATCAATATGTTCTTACATATTACATATAAGATATAAGATGATTTTTGATAAAGATAATTGTTCTTAAAACAACAAAAATATAAAAATTAATAGTTTATTTATTAAGTTATAAATAATTTAAATTTGCATTACACGAAAAAAATGAAAACAAAACGAACATTGGTTTAATTGAACCAATTTAGCTGATTAAAATTAAAAATATTTTTATATCGACTTTCTTCAATTATCAAATTATCATAATATTATAAAATGATATATAGTATATGACATATTATTTTTATTAATTTCTTAATATTGATGATATTGATGATATTTTATTAAAAATAAAACAAATTATTTTATGAATAAAATGTGAATATTTGAAATATCTAATCTATAAATCTATCAATATCTATAAATATTGTATATGTCTATTTATAGCATACAAAATATTTCTCTGTTGAATATTTCAGAAAGAATATATACATATATAAAAATAATATAAAAATATAATATAAAAAAAATTGATATAAAATACAGACAAAAATTTGAAAGGAGACATAAAATAATATAAATATTTTTTTTGTCAGTATAAAAAAATAGCAGTTTCAAAATCAAGTTCTTTGAATAATTTAATTTATTTAATTATCTATTAAGAAAAATCTAATGAATTAGCAATTTTCATTAAAAACTTTAATTCAAAATCTTTTGCAA
>NW_006264219.1:181835-200481 GCF_000469605.1 Apis dorsata | reverse complement strand
TTTTTATTCTTTCATGGATATAAATTTAATTATATTTAAATAAAACAAATACTTTATACAAATACTTTGTAACATATAATCTATAAATTAGCAAACATTCACTAATTTTAAATTTAATATTATTTATTAATCTCTTAATAATTGACATTAATTTATAAATTTAATTTTTTAATATTATAATAATAAACTTCTAACTATTTGTTTAATACCTTTATCACATAATAAACACATAAGAAATAATCACAATGATTATTTCTTCCATTTAATTATAATTATATAATTTTATAATATTTGAAAAAATAAAAATATTTATACCATAATAAAAAATATTTTTCTGTAAATTTTTTTTTAAATTATGTAATAGCTGTTACTTTAATATAGTATACTTTATTTTTAATATTTTAATATAATTTATATGTAAATCTGTTATATTTTCTTTTATTTGATTCTCTATTCTTTTCCTATTTTCTATTTATATTTTTCAGTAAATAATATTATATGTTCTTATTATATTTATTACAGTTATTATTTATTAGCTTAACGAATTATGGCACATTATTAAAATAAAATGTTTTCTTATAATATAATATAAATTATTTAATATTACATTACAATTATAAAATACTTTGTCCGTTTTCTAAAAAAAATTGTTAAGTATCTGATGACTTATGGATAGAAGTACACAATAGTATATGCATTAAGTTGTGTAATCAATCTGTCAACATGAATGATTAAAAATATTTTATAAATTGTTATTAGAATTACAAGAGAGTGATTTATTATTAAAATTTATTTTAAAATCTGATCACATGATTAATAAACAAAAAATATCATTATTCAATAAAAACATAACTTATTATTTCTTTCAGAAATATAACTATTTTTCAATACAACATATACAATCGTATATACTTTTAATAATAACTATGAATTTTTATATTTTTATAAAAATGAATATGCTAAATATTCAAATATTATAATAATATATTTAAATAATAATTTATTAATAATAATTATTAATAATATAATTAATAATAATTCAAATATAATATATAAATATTAATTAATATATTAAAAATATGTAATAAATAATGATCACAAATATTTAAATTTAATTGTTTCTCACAAAAAAAATGTATGTGTATGTTTAAAATAATTTGGATAATTATTCTAAAATCAAGAAACTCATTGTCATATAAAAAAATTTCTTAATCTTTTGAAAAATTTGAAATCCATTATAACTTTTTTGAAAAAATACATTAAATTTTCCTTTTCTATATGATTTTATAACCAAAATAAATACGTATGCATAATCATTCAAATGATAATAATTTATTTTAATAATTAAAAATAAATTACTTTAGTAGTTAATTTTAGTTGTACAAATATTTTAGATTTACAAATATTGTCTAAAATTTCTAAAATGTTACTTGTGATGATTATTGATTAATGATTATGATAATAATTTTAATAATTTTAATAGTGATCAAAGTTTAATCGATTAGAATTCAATTCTAACATTGATGAAAGAAAAAGAAATTGAAAGAATACTATGTGTTTCAGATTTTACATCCGAAGTAATGAGCAAATTGAAACAAATAGAAATCAAGCAAGAACATGAAAATACCAACGCAAAAATACATACAAGATACTTCTATTGCATTTCTAATGAACAGATTATTCAAACTTGGAATTGTAATGAGAATGACTATGTTAAAAATTCCCCTATCGAACCGTTTAAAAATAATACGATGACACTACATTGTGACAATATATTTTCCTCTTTGAATTTTTGGGGTGTCAATATAGTGATTTTTGCAAACATTATTTATATTATTCCCTATTTCATAGTCGTACTTATCTATTATATTATTCCAGGTGTAGGAACGCGAGCTTATCACAAAGCTGTGATATCTTATAATGTTACACAAATTATCTTAAATATAATTATAATTACGATAGGTACATGTGTCCTATGTCATATCTCTATTCATTCCAACATTTACATAATTTTGGGTTTGATACTCATGTTCCTTACCATATCCTCGACATCTTGGCTTTTCGTCATTTGCATTGACATGACATTGGTAATCACGCGATTCCGTTCTACATTATCGACCGATACGAATCAGCAGCAAGAAAGAAAGAAATTTTTAATCTATGCTATTTGTACTTGGACTAGTTCGTTGTTACCGACAGTTTTGGCTTGCGTCGCCGATTTGACAACATTGCTTCCAATATCTTCACCCATCAGGCCGAATTTCCAACGATTTAACGATGGTATAAATTTAACTGCTATTCTTTACGTAACGATATTTCCAGCTCTAACTTGTTTCGCAAATACTATACTTTTTTTGTACACCTTTTATAAAATGATTTTGATACGAAAGTCAACATCTTTTGCGACTGAAAACAGTGATATAACAAAAATCAATGAAGCAAAAAAACAATATATTGTTTATCTCAAATTATATCTCTTAATGGATTCACCCTGGATCACCAGCGGTCTTGCTGCTGCTTTTAACGAACTATGGATATTAAAATTTTTACGAATGATCCAACCGATGCTCATGTTATTGGTAATTTTACCTCCGGGAACGATATCGAAACTTTTCAAGTGCAATTATATATTTTCTAAATGAAATTGAATGAGGATAAAAGGAAATGGAAAAATTTCTTCTTATATATATTTATTCTTTTATTTTTTAAAATCAGATTATATAATATTAGATTGAATATTAATATGTTGATTGTTTGTCCATAAAGATTATAGGAAAATTCATGAATAAAAAAAGATTAAACGGAAGTAACATTGTAAATAATTTAAAATCTATAAATTTTGGATATATGATACAAAACTGAAGTGAAACATCTTTTATCCAAACATCAATTATTCGATTTCAATTATTTAATGACTAATATAAAATAAGAATAGTATTTAAATTAAAAGAGATATTTAAAGACATTTGGAGCATAATGAATAATGAAAAATTATTAATTTATTTTTTATAATTTATTATATTTTTATATAAATATATCGTATGTATTCTTTTACTAATATTTTTTTTTTCTAATAAATATTTAAAAATTTCTAGTCTTTCGATATTCAAAAATTGGTTCGGTTCTTTATAACCGAAAAACTAGTTATTATTTACAAGATTTTATTTTTTAATTAGTTTAAATAATCAATTTTATATTTATATATATCGATGAATTATATATACTATATTTTATAAACAATATAATATAATCATATCATCATAAATAATAAATAATTTTCGAAATTTAAAGTTTTTCTTATTATCTTAAAGTTATAATATAAATATTTCCTATACAAACTAATACTTTTTTTTTTAAATCTTTAATTTGATCTTTTTAAATGTAATGTTAATCAGTATTTAATAGTTTTTTTAAATGTTTCATTAATGTCCATAAGTATTTTTGATATAATTTTTGTAATACCAATAGCCAAAATCAATAGTATTGCTATAACTAATAGATAAAAAATATTCGATAAAGAATATTATTGTTCTTTTTGCATTTTTCTATCTATTACTAAATGAGAAATTGATACAATATATAGAATTTATATAAAATTTTTAATTTCTAACATATTAATTTTAAAAATATACAAAATATTTTATATATTACAAATTAATATATTTGTTAAACAATGATGAATGAATATATTAGAAATCAATATATATTGAATGAAATATACTAAAAAATGAAATATATTAAAAATTGAAACAAAACACAAAAAATTATTTAAATTTATAAATTTATTGAGAATGTCTGTGAAAATTTTTTTATTAACAAACGATTAAAGTTTTAAAACGTTAATAAAACGAAAAATAAAATAAGATATAATATATCTATATATATCTCTTTATTTCACACACATAACGATCCAAAAGATAATATACAAAAATATTAAGATTTATTTATTAAGTCATTTATTTATTAAGTCAAACAATTAAATAAAGTTAAATAAAATAAAATATTAAACGAAGCGAGACAGAGATAAAATGAGATAGCTCTATTTCTGTCACACTATCATCTAGATTTATTTTTCAAATATTATTTTGTTTGAAAAACACTTAAAATCTGCTTCTTTAAATTCTTAAAAAAAAATGTTATCGTTAGAAATTTTTTTAAAGAAATTGTTTTTATTATTGTAATACATTTTAGAAAGTTTATTGGAAAAGATAAATAAATCTCATCAAAAATACTATATCATCGTTAAATACTAGTTCTATTTTACAATATAATTATTAATACAATTATTAATACAATATAATTATTATAGATTATAAATATGATTATATAGAATTATTAATATATATTATTAATATGATTATATAGAATAAAAAATATAATAAATATTGTTATATTATTTACTAATATTCAATATTTGAACGTTGAGCCATTAATGGATTCGCATCTTACATATTTATTCGAAGTAGCTATTGTTCTTAGTATTCATGAAAGAAAATCCCCGCTCTTGCATTAACCAAAAAACTGCCGCTCTTAAACAGCTGTCTGGAATCAAAAAAACGTTGTTTGCAATCATTGAACTACGCATGTATATGTGCTACATAGAGTATTACGAACTAGCATTATAAAGATGAGACATGTAATGACGTTATTGCAAAAATTTTAACAAAAATATTTCAGATCGATATAAATAATTTTCTTTCATTTTGAAGTTAAGAATAAAAGTTACTTCAATAATTTATTATTCAAAACATTGAATAATTATATAGTATCAAATGATTTAAATTATATGAAGAGAAGATCAACTACAATAGTTACAAATAAATATTATTCATAACTGTTTTAAATAAAGTTATTATTTAAAACATTACTCAAAATTTTAACTAATTACTTTTTTAATGCCAACTTCTGGCAATGGATTGTTCATCTGTGCATAGCAGATCGAATTGTAGTAAATACGATAGAGTTACGCAAATTGAGAGCTCGATGTCACGCGATTCCTTGAAGCACTGATAGGGTTACGTGACCCATATGAAGGAAACGCGCGAATAGTACACCGTCAATGCGATCCATCTCCACTGTGCCCGCAGATTTCGTAGCTCAATGTCGCAACAATACCAATTATTGGCTCACATTAGTATCAACTGACCTGCGATCTTACGTATTCAAAGAGTATCAAAAGTATTGTATTACTTGTTCGGCGATCTAGTCATCTTATTGTAATTAGGACGCCATAATTCGATATTTTATTGTAGATTATATTTTTCATCGATTTTCGTCACAATACTTGTTGAGATAGATTTTTAGAAATTAGATTTTTAAATTTTGCAAAGTTCGTATACGAACAAATATTTATTTGTGAAAATTTACTTTCTAAACTACTAGAAATTTTCGAAATCTAAAATGCTTATTTTTTTTTTCTGAAAAGTATTTATTTTGACAAGAATTAAAATTTTAACAAATTTTTATTTCTGAAATTTTTCGAACTTATAATCAGTCAATAATAATAATTATTTTTTTGGATTATGAAAAATTTTATTTTCATGTAAATTATTTGTTTATCTTGATTTTGAACGATAAAAATAGCAATAGATAAATAATTATTGAATATGATGATGAATGACTAAAATAAGAACATGTTATATTTCATAAAATTTATAGAAAAACGGGAAAAATATTCATTATAATAATGAAAATAGCAATTATAACCAATTCACTCCACTTTGAAAAATAATAATAATGAAAAATTAATTTATTTATTAGACAAAGATACAAAATTCATCATTTTTATCAATAGTATGTGTCAATTTTTCACAAGATATAAAAATAATATTTCTTTTTAATAAAATTAAACAACTAATATGTTATAAGAGTTTGAATAATATATATACTTTTTTACTTCTTTATCACTGTTCATTATTTTTTTTTTATGTTATTTTTAAAACTTTAATAATTTAGATATTAAAAAGTTTTATTGTTTTTTATAGATATACATATATCTTTTTTTTAATAAAAACTTTCTTAATTAATTCTATTAAAATATGTCTATTAATATATATTTGTATGTTATATATATATATTTGTATATTTATATATTATATATTTTGTGAGGAACTTCACTTAATTCAAAAATTTGATTTTAATGAAAATTTGTATATATAAAAAACATAATGAGTTTTATTAAATAATTCTATAATTAATATTTTAAAAATACAATTGCAAAAAATTATTTAAGCTTTTAAACAAAATTAAATTGTTTTAATTGTAATTTACAAAAAAGAATTGATTAGATAATATGTCTAAACAAAGAATTGTTATTAGGAGAGGCAGTTCTTATTTACAATTCTTATCTATAACAATGCTTAACCATTATGATACAGTAAAAAAAAAAAAAAATAATAAAAAAAAATTGAATAATTTAAATCATTACAATAATGATTTAAATAAATATACCATTATAATAATTTTAACCACATTGAAATATAAATCGTAGAAATCATAATAAACCAGATTTAAATATAAATACGATTATAAATAGTATAAATAGTAATAGTAACATTAATAATGGTAATATATATATCACTTAATATTCTTTTAATTACAAAAATTACTTGTTATCTATTGTAAATTGTTTAAATGGCAAATATGTTTATAATGTTTAAAAATACAAATTACAAAAATTAAAATTAGATTTAAATCTAATATGTAATTTTTTTTCCATAAAATATTTTGAATATGTGAAATTAATCTTCAAATTTTCTTATCTTTTAAATATAATTTTGTTTGGAAATATTTTTTACGATAAAATAATAGAATATTAAAAGGTGAAAAACATTTTATAATATAAAATTTTGCTTTATTTCATAACAAAATTATATTTAAAAAACGAAAAAATATTGAAAGTTTAAATGTTGAGTTTTCAAAAGTTATGCTAATAAAAAAATTTTCTTTATAATTCATTATCTTCTATTTAATTGTACAATTTCATGAAAAATAAAATTATTGATTTTAATAATATTACTTGTTAATTAAACATATGAAGATTGAATTTTGTAAATGACTGTACATGAAATTAATTCTTTAAAAATGCAAAACATAAATATAACATAATATACTATTTATATATGAAATCTCATGTACAAATATAAATTAATGTGTATGTGAATAATATTTTATAATTATTATAATTATATATTTTATAATTTATAATTATATAATATAAGTATAATATATAATAAATAAATAATAAAGTATATACAATATATGTACATGTATGTAACATAAACATAAATGGTATCAAATAATTAAAATAATAGAAGTCATATATCAAAAATACTCAAATATTCGAAAAATATAAAATTCTCAATTTTCAATTATTTTCAGAAAATAAAGATACTATAAATAAAGATATTATAAATTTGTTTTGTTATTTGTTTTCCTAAATCAAATTTTATAAAAAGAAAGTAATATGAGCTATATAAAAGACTTTTACATATTGAAATTATGATATTGCAATGCATTATTGATTCAAGTGATAAATTTAAGTTAATAGCTCACACAAAACTGAAAGTGATAGAGTGATGTTTAGTGATTTTAGTGTCTCACTATATATGAATCATTTAAATCATTGATTTAAACTTATCATTAAAATCGATGTCTGCTACATCGTTATATAAGAACAAGCTTAAAAGTTTTAAAAAAAATCACAGTTCTCAAATTATAATTTAAGACTCATCAATAGTACATCATGCCAATTATCATAATGCCAATATTTGTATAATAAAATAAAATTCATTATTATTATTCAAAATTATTATAATTCTTCATTACAAACATAACAAAATATCATAAAATTTCACATAATTTCTTCGAAACAGAAAAACTAAAAAAAAAAATTGAATTGATAGATTGAAATTTTATAACTATTTTAATTAAGAAATTTGTATAGAAGAAAAATTCTCTAATAAAAATAATATGGTCTATTATATTCAGCAAATGAAGTTATAGCATATTCTTAGGAGAATGCAAGTTAGTCGCAGTGGGGTGGTACTGGTGTCTCCGAAGAAAGGGCGGGGTCAACCGATACCAATTGGTATAAAATCCTCGCTGGCGAAAAGCAACGGTACCCAGTTGTTACACGGATAGTCAGAACGTCATTGACTTTTTAATCGTCATGGATTATAAAGTAATTATTTATTCTATTTTTTTTCTTTTTTAATTAATCCAATATAATAATTGATTAATATTCGAATTTCAAGGTATATGAGAGATTATTGGTCTATAGTATTTATGATACTGTAATTTATAAATTGATTTTTCGTTATACTATATTTATATATTAAAATATTAACTGTTAATAAAAATATAGTTTTATTTAATATTTATTGTATAAATATTGTATAATATATTGTATATATTTGAAAAAATTTAAAATCTTGCACAATATATTTTGAAAAAATTTAAAATCTTAAAAAATATTCAGATATAATTATAATTGCTTATAATTATTATAATAAATAATAGTATTTGTAAACATAAAATATTTATATTATTTATGTGTTACATTTCTTCATTATTTAATTTATTGCTTATTGAATTATTTAATGAATTAAATAAATCTATATTTATATTAATTACAATATTTAACATATAAAAAACCAACTAATTTAATAATATTATAAGGAAAATATATAGGATATTACAGAAACATCTCTGAGAAATCGATTCTATTGGTATATAGAAATTTCGATTGAGATCTATTTATTAAGTTATAGTAAAATTTGTAGATGAAGTGAAACAGAGATAAAGTAATTTTTAAATTACTAAACTGAAATTATTTATAACTTCATAAATAAACCCTCGATATTTTTGTATATCAAGTTTTATTTTTTTTTTTTTGGCTTTTAAACTTCTAAAAATGTTTCATAAATATATTAATATATATATATATTATTAATCTCTTATACAATCTTGGTATCCGAATGCTGTACACAACTATTGTACATAATTATATAGATAATTCATATTTTGCAAGATTATTTAGATTATTGAGTATTTGGTTATTATTCTAACTATACATATAAACGAATATAAATTTAAATATATTTATTTAAGTAGACTGTTTGATTAATTTATTTTTCATTTAGATTATTGGGTACTTGGCTGCTATCCTAACTGTCACTCATGCAGGAATAATCGGACCAAGTGCAGGAATAATCACTCCCAGTGGAGCCACAGTAGCAGCAGCGCTACCACCAACTGCGGCTGTTGTTAGAACCGAAAATTTCGATCCGAATCCTCAATATAGTTTCAGTTATAGCGTGGCTGATGGTCTTACAGGTATATACCTTTTTTATCTGATCAAATAATCACTACTTAAGAATGGTTAATTATAAGCTTAAATGAAGAATTCAAAAACTTAAGTATAAGTCGTTTTTTTTCTTTGAAAATGATTTAAGTATTTTAAAAATCTTTTTATTATTAAATTATATTAAACCTTTAATTGGTAAATCAATTAAATAACTATTTTAATAATTTAATAACTAATTGATTTATTAATTGAAATCTTAAATAAGAAAGAAATTCTTATATAATATAAATTTTATTGATTGGTTTTTAGTTTCCAAATATTGAAAAAGATAAATAATAATATATAATAATAATAATAATATCTTTTCTCATTCTGATCAAGTTGAAATTGAAAGTAATCAATTTATAAGTTTTTAATATTTCTATATTAAGAATTTCATTTCAGCATGATATGAATAGAAAGACAAAATAATTATCTTTGTTTTTATTAGATAGATTTATGAAATTATGAAATTTATGTGATTTATTTTTATTAACAAAACTGATTCAATTTTGATAAATAAAAAATTACATAAGTTTTATATTCTACAATAAAAAATAATCAAAATTCTCTTTTTTATAATAATATGTATGTATCATATGTATTATATTCTTTTTATATTATTCAAACAGTTCCTACATTCATCTAAAATAATATATCATATTTAAGATTATTATTAATATAAACATTATTCTCAAGATTTAGTTAGGCAAACTATTATTAGTATTATATTTGTTTACTTACGATTCTATAGTATAAAATACTAGGCGATTCTATAGTATAAAATTAAATTATTTATAACTTAATAAATAAATCTCAATTTACATTTTTTAATTATTATAATATTTATTATACTATTTAATTAATTATTATACTATATTTCAATATTTTAAATCTTTTAAAAATTTTCCATAAATATATATATTAACATTTTTATAATATATATATTAAAGAATTCTATTTTGTCTTTTATTATACGAATTTATTTGAGAAAAAAACTATCCTAAATTGATTTTATAAATATTTTTCGCAAGTACATACTACATTAAAATAATTTTTATTCTAAATTTAATATTTATTTATTATATATTATATACTCTCAAGAGCAATGTTTGATAATTTTATTTTTTAATGAATTTACATTCTTATAAACAAGAATTATTTAAAATGCATATCTAAGAATTAATGATAATAACGATAATCAACTTGCAAAGCAAAATTCAGGATTCAAGATATTATTGCAATGTAAAAAAAAGAGAAAAAAAAAAGTTTTTCTTATGTACAAAATTTTAGAGGACAATTTATATATTAATGTTTTGAATTGATAGAAAAAAAATATTGATGATTTTGTGAATACAAAAACAAATCAATTTATATATATATCTACTTTTTAAATCATACGAATTTATTATAAATGTTATATGAGAGAGAGAGAGAGATTTAAGAGAGATTTAACTTTTTATCATTTATTTCTATTATCTTTTAGTTCGATATTCAAATTTTATAAATTTACTAATATATGTTTATTTACTAATATATGTTTGTAATTTATTATATTTGTATTAATATTCACAATATTTTTTATAAAAATATGTTAAATGTTTATTTAAAAAATAATTATACTATACTTTTTTTTCAATTCATATAATTTAAGTAGTTGAAAATATAAATTATTTTATTTTGCATTTATTTAACTATTGCATTATTTAACTATTTAATTTGCATTGATTTCTAAAAGAATAAAATATTTTTTGAATATAAGATAACAATAACAATATCATAACATAAATTCAAAAAATGACAACTTTTCCATCAATTTATTTAATATTATATTCATTCTATTTCTTAATTTTTTGTAGAATAAGAAATACATTTTTAAGCTTTTCCCAATTTGATTTACATAATCTTTAAAAATTTTTATTTATTTGAAATAATAATACATTTTGATATTTGTTATAATTTATTATTTATTTAAAAAAGAAAAATATATTTAAAAACTATATATATTATAAACTACTTAAATAATTAAAAATATTTATGATATTAACAAAAAATCAATATTTCGATAGCTATTAAATAACTATTTCAATAATTTAATAACTAATTGATTTATTAATTAATTTATTAATAATTATTAAATTTATTAATTGAATTATTAATAACATTATTCTATTATTTTTAATTATTACATTGACCGATTTTTATTAGTTATAAATATGATTAATCATATCTATTTTAAAATCCAAATCTAGATAAATCAACTTAAATAAAAAATCAAAATTAATTAAATAAAGGATGTCAAATTTCGTTTAATATTTTATCTCATGATTTGATATATTTAAAACTCATTATTACGTTCCATTTTCAAGAATTGAAAATAGGAATTCTAACTAACACTAAAATAGGCAAAAATTCAAATATTAAAATATTTCTATTAAATATTTTCATATCAAGTAAAATTTTAATGAAATCTTCTTTTCGTATGACACGAATCGATTGAGAAACACTAAGATAGATGAAGAAAGACGAAGAAATATGAGAAACTTACTAACGAACTAATTTTACACAATTTAAAGGTGACAACAAAGCGCAAGAGGAAACTCGTAACGGCGACGTGGTTCAAGGTAGTTATAGCTTGATAGAACCAGATGGTTCTCGTCGAGTGGTCTCGTATGCTGCCGATCCTATCAACGGTTTCAATGCTGTTGTTCAGAAAGACCCTAGCATCACGGTCAAGACTGCAATCGCTGCAACACCGGTTGCTCCTGTCGCGGCAGCCGTGCGACCTGTTGTCGCATCTCCCGTGATTGCACGACCAACATCGGTTATTACCACAGCTGCGCCTGCTGTAGCTGTTCGTCCACAGGTATATTACGTGCGATTTTTTTTTTATTTATTTTGCCTCAGGATTAAGGAAAATTGATTTTTGAAATGTAGAAAGAAAAATGAATTTTAAAATATAAAAAAATAAGATATAGAGTATAGAATTTTGAAAGATATAAAAATATAGAATAGATAGAAATATAGAAATATTTTTGAAATATAGAAAAAAAGATGAAATATAATATCTTGATAGATTTTGATAATTTTTAAATATTTTTAAAAAAAAAATTTTTAAAAAGAAAATTTTGAATAAATTTTTCTATAATTTTTCTATAAATAAAATTCAAATAAAAGTACAAAATGATAAAAAAATGAGAAAAAATAAAATAAAATATTTTTATTCAAGATTTCGTTTTCGAAAAAATCAAGATTAAAAACTTTTTCAAATTGATTGATTAATTTTTTAATTATTAATAAGAGATTATTCTACACGTGAAAATAAATAAAAAATGTAAAATGAAATTTCATTATTTAAATATTAAATATTGTTTCTTGTTTTTAAAAAAATTGAGATTAAATATATATCGTCAAAGTTATATAATGGATGATTTCTAAAATTCGTATTTTCGATAATTAATTTTTAAACAAGATAAAATTAAATATATAATTTTTATTTATTTTCATATAAACAATAATATAATTTCTATTGATAATTCATTCGTATTTAATTTTCGTATTTTATTTATGATCGAAAAATTTCCAAATTTGATTTCTTCAAAAACAAAGTTTTTATAGAAAAAATTTTATTTTATTTATTGTTTTCTTAAGAAATTTTTTTTTTAAGAAATTACTATTTCTTTCTTTATATTCAAATTTTATATAATCGTCGATCGGTCTTAGTTCTTGAGATAGCTGCTTTCAAGATGGCTGCTATTACTTAAACATAAATTATATTTGTCTGTAATTTAAAGATTAAATGAAACATTATATTCCAGCAATATTTGATTATAAAAATATTTCAGTTTTCTATTCTTTTTAAATTATTTCTTCTTTCTTAGATAGAGAACTTAATATTCAGATTTATGAAATTTTCAGAATCCAAAATAGTCTTTTTTTAAGCCTTTATTTATTTTGCCAAAAATTAAAATTTTAACAAATTTTAATTTCTGAGAAATTCTTCAAACTCAAATTCGTTAACTATCGAATAACAATAAATTATTTTTTGGATAAAAAATTTAATTTTTATGCTAGTTATTTTTTACTTGAATTTTAAATTATAATTTCAAAAATAAAATTCTTTATCTAAATTAATTTGAAATTAAAATTTCAAATTATAATTTATTTTCAAGCTTCAAGAAATAAAAATTTCATAGGTTTCAAGAATTTCGATTAACTCATTCTTACTCATTTCAAATTTTCTTCAATCATATTATTATAAATAGTCATTCGTCAAATTAAATCTATTTTAATTTTAATTTTTAAAGTTAACTTTTTATCATTTTTTTTCATAGGCTGCCCTCTTAAGTACTCCCTTACTGCGACAACCGTTGCTTGCTGGGCCAGCAGTAGCTGCGACAAACGTAGTCGCAGCTAATACAGGATTAGTAGGTCTCGGTGTTGGTCTCGGATTAAGACCAGGCTCCCTCTATGGTACGCAAGCTCTATTAGCGGGTGCTTATGGTACCGGAGGTATCGTTAAGGTTCATTAAATATCGATATAATGGTATACAATTCAACTCGGCTCTATTCAATTCGACACGGCATTACTTTATTTCTTTCAATTTTAATCTACTTTGCTCTAACATTCGTTTAAATAAGAGATCGAGTTATCTTCGAAAACATTGAATATTTAATTATATCCAATAAATAATCCATAGATAATTAAATAGATTATCAATTTTTATTTTTTATTTCTTTTTATATTATTATTTTAATATGCATATATAATTCTTATAATAAAAATTTATATTATATTTGGTCATCATTGATAAGATATTGATCAGAAAAACAATCTATTTTCGTTTCAACATTTTTATTATAATAAGAGTTTCGGAACAGCTATTAATAGTCAGTTGATAGAAATATATTTATGGCAAGCAATATCTTCTTATCTTAAGAATAATTATATTAAATTGGTTAATTTAATTTACTTAAAGAGCAAAGTTGAGGTCGTAAGAATAAATATATATAAGAAAAAGTTTATATGCATTATATGCATTCTGTGACACAAATAAATGATTCCATTATCACACAACGATGCATATTTTATAGATTATGAGTTTCGTTAACGAAGGAAACCAATTAAACTCATTAGGAGGCAAATCTTTATCTACTGCTTCTATTTACTCGTTAGTTATATTCATTCGTTTATCATACTCGTAAATCTCCAAAGATTTAGAAAGGGTATACTAAATAGTAATAGTTTCCAAGATTTAGATATAATTAACGCGCTACGGTTTTTTCCATTCGAAATAAGTACTTTTTTTTTAAAGAAATATATCTGTAAAGACTTTGAATACAAAATAAACGTATTATTTAGCAAATATTTAAAATCGTTTAAATTTGCATTATCCTTCAAAAAAATTTGCTTTGCATCAATTCAATGTTTCTCAATTTTTTTTTTTTTTTTAGAATATTTTTCAAAATTAGTTAAATTCTAAGGACACACCATAATTTTTAAGGTGAAAGTTTTTATTTACTTGAAATGATAACATATTTAATATAGTTTAATATTTATTTTAAAAAAAAGATAATTAAAAAATATATTACAAAATATAAAAATATAATATTATTGGAGATTGAAATCTGATTTTTAGATTTGCGAAATTTAAATCTATGAGATCTCAAAATTTTCAAAACTCTCAAAATGAATGCTTATGCTTTTTTTTTTTTTTCTAATAATTATTTTATATCTATTCATTCAAAAATCACAATTTTAACAAAATTTGATATCTGGAATTTTTCAAATTCAAATTAATATAATTCATAGTTAGTCAATAATAACAATTATATCTTTTAGTTTATGAAAAATTTAATTTAATTTTTGTATAAGTATATTATTTAATTGAAATTTCGAGAATTTCGAATTACAAAAAATATAAATATATAATAAAAAATTTTAAAATGCAAAATTTTTTAAATTCTGAAGGATTTCAAATGATATATAATTTATTAAATATTATTATTATTAAATATTGTCAAAAAATAAATATTTAAATCTTGATAGAAAATAATCTATAATTAATAACTAATTATTGATTTTTTTGCCGTTATATATAAATATTAAATATTTTTATGTATAAAATTTTAATAAAATCGTGACCGAAAACGCTGTATTAATTCAAAGTCAACATAAAATAATATAAAAAAAAGAGCGAAAAATTTATCATTGATGTTGCAGATACGAATGAAATGCATACGCAGAAAATGAACAAAAAAACCTATCGACTTCTTCATCCAAAATTAACATTTTCAACTCAGCCACGTAAGATTTTACACTGTATACTTGAAAACTATACGCTTTCACACTCAATTGCAGCACTTTGGAGATATTGTGACCAAAATTTATACGTTATTTATTAATATGGTATCGAAGATTTTTATAAATTGGCGTTTCAACGATCACATAATTCAAAATCTTTTACTTTCTAAAAGTATAATTACGATAAAGACAAAAAAACGATGATAAAGAAATTCGAATTTTAATTAATTTGAATTATTAATATAAAGAAAGGCGAATTATATATTATAAATTAAAAATTGAATTATACAAAATAAATTATAAAATAAAAATAATTATTTCCTTTAGAAAAAAATATACAATAATTCATGAAAATATTCGAACATTATCTTACAGAGAAATTTATTTATAATCCAAAAATCTTAATTTTAATGAAAGTTTATACATATGTAGAGTTTAATGGATTATATATATATATGAAGCAATATTTTCATTGATGAAAAATTTGAAAAGATGAAATCAATCTATAAAATTTTGATATTTTTCAAATTTTAAATACTATTTTGTCTCGAAATTATTTTTATAATAAAAATTAAATTTTGAATATTTTGTAATTTAAAATTTTCTTGTATTTTAAAGAGTTTTTTTTTTAAAAACGAAAAAAACATTAAATATGAAACTTTGATTTCATCTTCTTCTTCAAATGATATTTTGTTTTTGCAAAAAATTGCATTATACATAAAATTGCATTATTATGTTATACATACTTATATATTATTTTATACATACTAAATTACATTATACATTATATTATACATACTAAAAATAAATAAATTTTTATTTTTTAAATAAATTTTTTATTTTTAATGAAACTTGGTGAATATATAGAACATAATGGATTATAAATGCAATTTTTTTTAATAAATCATTTTAAGCATATAATCATTATAAGCATTTTAATATCATTTTAAGCACATAAAATCACACAAAATGCAGTTAAATTTTTTTATAACTCTATAATAGTGCGAGATGAAACAAATTAGATATTTAAATTACAAAATATTCATAATTTAGTGCTCTATTGTTCTGCTCAATTTTGTCCAAACAAAATTGTATTTAAAAATATATATACTTGTATTTTAAAAATATGTTAGTATTTTTTATAGGTTAATTTCACTCTCTTAAAAAGATCGATAAAATTATATATAATTCATTATACTCTACATACAAATTTTCATTAGAAAAGATTAAGATTAAAATTTTTTAATTATGCCAATTTTTTTAAGATATTGTACTTTTGTTCTCACTGTATGTATGAATAAAACAGAAAAATTAAAATTGAACATAGAATTGGAATGAATTTTAACATAAAACTAAATAATGGAATATTGTAAATTTATAATCCTATATTATCAAATAGATATCTTATTATTTTAAAAGAGTAATCGATAATAATAAATTAATGAATATTTTATTACAAAAATAAAAAATTAGAAATTGAATTATTATTATATTCTTATTATTTTAGAGATAATATAAATATAATATAAAAAGCATTTTTCATAACAACAAAAAATCTTAATAAATTTTTCAGCCAATTTTACAATGATTGCAAATTTCAATGTAAATAAAAATATGTATTATATACGTATGCATAAATATATACATGTGTGTAATAACATAAATTGTTGTTACATATTCAGAAATTAATTACATATTCAGAATTAATTAAACAAGATAAAAATCTATAAATTGAAATATTCTCCGATGCAAAAATATATAGTAAAATAATAAATTCTATTAATAAATTTAATAAATAATCTTCATGAATTAATAAATTAGTGTTAAAAAAATTGTAAATTTCGTATAAAATTAATAATTTTCATAAAATATAATATAAATTAATAATATATTAATTATAAGAATAATTAATTATTAGAAAAGTATTGAAATTGAATTAATATTTAAATAGTTTACATTAAAATTCGTATTCAGTTGAAGTTTATAGATTTGTAATGTATCACAGTTTTATATATTATTTTTTATAAAAGTTTGAATACATAGGATAAGACAAATCTAAATTACTTGAATATTTCAGTTATTATATTACAAAAATATACATCAGAAGAAACTTATATTGTATCAAGGACATATAATTTAATTTTCATAGTTTTTTGATAGATGAATATTTAAAAGTTATATAAAAATTAACTTTGTTTTTTTAAAGGAAATGATGTTTTTTATATATTTAATAAAATATTTTAAAATGCATAAAATGATCTATGATTCAAGGTCATACAAAAAAATTTACTTTATATAAACATTCGAATATGTTATTTATATAAGTATATTTATTCAGTTTCTTGAAAATTCCTTATAACACATAAAGATTGTAGTTTAAAAAATTTTTCTGTAAATTTTCTATAAATGCATTGTTTTTCTCATAATTCGATGATATTCAAAAAATATAAATTATATCTATTTTTTTTTTCAGTTTAGAATAATACATTTTAAAAAATACAAGGACAAATACAGATAAATAGAATGTCATAAACTAACAATAAAATTCATTGAGATGAAATGAATATTGAAATATAAAATATTTGTTTGTACTTTATTGTAGCATTAACAAAATCTTATCTCTCATATAAAGTAAAATATTTTCTTTTGTAGTTAAATGATGAATCATAAATTCTTGTACATGTCTTATAAAACATCTAATAGATAATAAAAAACATATCATTCCATTTTAAAAAAAAAAAAAAATTTTATCTTTAAATGACTCTACGTATTTACCTATTAAAAAACTATTTATATTAAATTATGTATGATGCAACTTTATTCCTAATATATTTTTTTTTATCATTAAAAACAACAAAGATAAATATTCAGAGAGTTCTTTTTAGGTGCCTTACCATGTATATTTAGCATTTATTAAATTTTTATATTTTAAATATAATTTCGCTTTGAAATATTTTTTGTAATAGAATAATATGAATTTGAAAATATTTACATAA
>NW_006264219.1:177423-181467 GCF_000469605.1 Apis dorsata | reverse complement strand
ATATATATATATATTATTTATTATATTTTATATTATATATATATATTATATTTTATATTATATTATTTTTTTTTATATGATATTATTTTTCTTAAAAAGAATTCAATGTAATTCAATTTTGAATCTTGTATTTTAATTTTCTAGATATTTTCTCTTAGTTAATATGTATAGTTAATATGTCATATATGATTATGAATCATTAAAACATTAAATGTCAGATGGAAAAACATTCTACATGCGAACATCTTGCTTCAACATTAGATATTAAAATTATATATTAAAGCATACAGTAATTATATTTCTTTAATTCTTGATTACAGAAATTTTTCATTTTATACAGTCAATAATCTGATATTTATCTAAATAATTCAGATTATATTGATTACTTCATTATATTTATTTATAAAAAAAATTAGATATTTTAATTATTCATAATTACCAATAATTTAACTTATTTTTAAAGATTTACATTTACATATTTTTAACTTCAAACATAATTTTTCATTGTCAGACAGTTATGTGTCACGAATCAATCTCTCTTCAGATTTTTTAAGTAGTTTCAGTATGATGAAAAAATGTTTTAAAGTACAAGTTAAATAGGAAAAATTATAATTTTAAAAATAGCAAAAGAAAATTAATTTTTAAAAATAGAATTATGTATGTTTAACTTCATAATATCAAGAACGATATAATTGTGTTAACGAATTTAATATGTAAAACGAAGGCGATAATAATTTGACATTGAAATACGATTACACAGAAATTATTGTGGTAACAACAAAAATTCTAATACAAAAATGTTATTTATCTGACATTATTAAGTTACGATAGTTTCATTTGTCATATATTATCCATTATATTATTAATAAAAAATGAAAAGCAAAGAAATTGTTATAAATCGGTTGCAACGATATTTGACCTAATTTGACTATACATCGATGAATTTTATTCAGATAAAAAAAATGAAAAACATGCATAAGGTAATACAAATAGCTGGAAATTGATTTCTTCTAAAAATTTATATAACATTATTATCTAATCTAATCAAAGCAAATATTTTCACTTTATTCCATTTTCTGCAATATAAAATTTTGTTCTTTGTAATAAAATCTAAAATATATTGATTTTCTGAATTTTATGTACAAAATATCTTCAATATTTTATTTGATTTACATTATTAATTATATGTAAATCTTTAATAGAACTTAATTTCTATTTTATTCTATTATATTCTATTTGTATTATTTTGTACGTATTTTTTATTTTCATTTGAATTCGATACGTTAATATTATTATGCATCATCAAATTAGATCGAATATTTTGGCAACCGATTCGTAACCGATTTCTGAAGCCAAGGTTATATCATTAAAGCTCATAGTATCTAGATCATTAAATTCGTCTCAACATCGTCTCAATATACACAAAGTTAAAAATATATCATTTAAAAAAATAGTTCTATTCAAAAAAATATTTTGATTTTTTATTAAGAATAAATTTTTTTGCTATTTTTAAAATTGCAATTTCTTATTTAATTCTTAACTTCCGATTAGTTTTTGTTTGAAATATTCTTTTATGAGATTATAAAATTTTCCAAAAAATAGTAAATGATCGCATTTTATCTGTATTGAGATTTAGATATAGAAAAATTTTGAAATAGAAATTTTATGTAGAAAAACAATTTCATGAAAGAAAAAAATTTTTATAATAATATCAAATATTGAAAAAATAATTTTTCTCCATATTTAAAATATCAAGTTAGTAAGTCAAGTAAATTTAATTGAAATATGTAATTTGAATTTAAATAAAAAAAATATTAATTTAATAAGAGAAAGAATGATAGGAACAAAAAGATAAATAAACATAAATCTTTTTTCTCAACTTTATTAAAATATTCATAGTTCTTCATTAATCCGAGTCGCATTAATGAAAAATACGCGATATTACGGTAGAAGAAATACAAATAAAACGCAAATACGAAGAAAAATACCAATAAATGATATTTTCGCTGATATTAACATTGATTGCAGATACATTCGATAATGATGATTAGCTTATTACTATACTTTCGTTTGTTCGTGTGAATGAAGTTTTTAGTTTCATGCAAAAAGAGACAAACATAATTAAGTACATATATATATACACATAAAATGCAATTAAAAATATGATGTGGCTGTTGTTTAATTTTAAGCGTATGAAATTTTTTTTTAGTTGTAGCAATGATTCAATCCAGGTACAACAAAATCGTAGTTATGTACAAGTTTACATTTATACATACATACATGCATACATATAGTAATTATACATTTATGCATGTATGTGCGTATATGTATATGTATTTATATGTATATACGTATAACGTAATTAAAAAAACGATGGAATATCAACGCCTTTGATTGCCAATATCTGACTAAAAATATTAAAAGACTGTCTTGGAAGATGAGCAGCAATTCCCTGAAATGTTTACGATGTCAGGACGATATCATACATATTTCTTATCCTATATCACATTTGCAATTTATAAGGCAAGGCTATCCACGAGATATACCTTTCTTACTTATGTAGTCCCTTACCGTCATTCATAAAGTAAAGAAACTACATTATGAAAAATCAGGAGATAATTCTTTCGTTGATATTATATAATAATATTTACCACAGTATACACGCACACTATTCACACGCACATATATACACAAAAGCACATACATAAAATGTCTGTGGTATAAAAGTGACATGAAAGAAACCGAATTGCTTATGACAATTTGCATAAACAATCTTGTCGTAAGGCATCGTTCTTCCATTTTTTCTTTTTAAAATTTTTTTATCTTCCTTTTCTATGATCGCATCCTTATTTATATATATCCTATACTTTCTATTTTGCTTTCTTTTGTTTCGTACGTTTGAGCATATGATGTTAGTTGTTTTTTCATTTATTCTTTATTTTTATATTTTACCGCATTCCAGCTTTTTATCAAAAGCCGTTCAGATGTACCACGAAATAATGATAAATCGTGATTCTGACAAGATAATTACAAGCGGATTTTTACTTGTTATTTGTTGTCACGTTGTAGAAAAAAATCTCTATATCGTAACAATCTGTACTCGATTTGTTCAATCCACTACAGTTTCTTTTTTAGCAATATCAATATTATCGATTGTTGGTGATCCACAAACTGTAATTTTTTCTTTCAAATACTGATAATTTTTTAATCTCGAAACTGCATAATCCTGTAACAATGAAAATAAAACAAATTATATAAAATATGGAAATTATAGAATGAAGATCTTTAAAAATTTTTTTAACATGGAGAAATATATTAACATGCAATACCATTATATAATATCAATAATTTTTTTGTAAATGGACGTAAATAGAAAAATTTATGTACATTTTTTTTAAGAGGAAATAAATAATTATTTTATATCTTATATATTATTAATATTATATTAATATATTTTTTATAAAAAAGTATTAAGTTCAAATTAAAATATTCTAAACTAATAATTTTATGATATAAATAACTTAAAATATTTTTTTACAAAATACATTGATTATTTTTATTTTTTACAAAATATATTGTACTAAAAATTATATATTTTCATTCATCAAAAAATATATGTTATCTTATAATTTTTATGCATTCATTTTCAAAAAAAGTTTTAATATCATATATCTTTTTATACTAAACAATTTTTATAACATTTTTTTTATAAATTTAATCTTTTGTAAAATTTCATTTTTTCTAATTAAACAAAATGTAAACATTACATAGATTGATACATACCCAATATCCGAATGGAATTTCGGATAATTTTGCATTTACGATACTCCAAAGACCCCAGAATAAGTGACTAGCCAAAAAGAATATCTTGATTTCCATCATGACTCTTTCCTCTTCCGTCGGACCTTCTTTGCCGATTGTTTTCAAATAACTTCTTACAAAGTTGAGCTGCGTTAAACAGTATAAAAGTATTATAAATATGAAATTACTAAATATATAATATTATATTATCATAAGTAATTGAAAATTAAATTTGAACAAACA
>NW_006264219.1:169087-177075 GCF_000469605.1 Apis dorsata | reverse complement strand
ATATATGTGTGTATATATATATATATATATATATATATATATATATATACGTGAATCGAAAATATATGTATATTCATATGTATATGTATATTGACATATGTATGAGATATAAGATAAATTTTAAAATTCTTTTCTGTAAGAAAAGAGAATAATATATCTATAACGAAAAATAATCTCGAAGATAAAAACGGTCTGAAAAATCGAGGCAATTGCAATCAGAATAAACATGCGTTCATAGGGATATTCTAATTGAATACGGTAGACGGATATTTGAATGCGATGTGAGAAAAGTGTCTTATATAATTGGAAATAACGCGATTTTACCACCCATAAGACACTGTACATTTATCGAGTTATGTAGATTATGGATCGACTATCGAGAGTGCGTGTAGAAGTACTCTAGAGTCGTAGATGCGCAGGTACGGGACTGATGTTGCAAAGGTAGGTGATGGCACCGCTTGTTCTTGGTTCCACAATGTACAGTGCAAGACAGGATCCATAGCACTGGCACAGATCGTCCCCATTATTCCAATTAGCCGATCGCAGGCATCAACCTTGTTTCACCGAATTGTGGTCCTGTGAAACTAATATATACACACGCAGCACACGCCAAGCAGTCCTTGATCTGCTCTCGTTTAACTCTCGAACTCTTGCTTTTGACCGAGTACTATATAGAGGTATATACGATTTTACGCATCGCATATGATCAAACTTAGTCTTGCGCTTTTAATTTTTCAACCTTAGAAAGAATGAAAGGAAAATAGGAGGAAGGCAAAGAAAAAAGAAAAAAATGTGAAAAAGGTAATTGAATAAGTAACAACAACGACGACGGCAACGGTGACTGACGACAGCGACGACGACGGTGATGATGGTAATTACAACAGCTACAAGTATGATGATAGTATTATAGTAATGGTGGCAATAATGGTTTAGATGGAAAAAGGGAATTTATAGGTTATGATATGATATAGATAAATAATATGTTAATTTAAATTTTTTCAATGAAATAAATTTTGCTCTGTGATATACACGTATAAAATTATCCTATTATGAAAAAAACATTACGAAATTTAGAAATAAGACCATTATTTATAATATATATGAATATTTCATGATTTGATAAGAAATTCAATAAAAAGTAAAATATATTTTTATAAAAATGAAATGAATATTTTTATCGCTATTTGTGATCTTTTTTCTATTTGTATTTTATTTTTTTTTAAATATATTAAATATCTTTATTCAAAATAGGAATGCAAATTTAATGCATTGATTGATACGATTTAATCAATATTATTAGATTAAAAATCAATTTAATAAAAATATAATCACATAACAAATAAAATGTAAATAACGATAAAGATAACGAGAGACTTTTTTGCAATACTTCGTTTGTTCGACTTTATAAGGGCGCAAGACAAGTTAAATGATAAAATTGAGAATAACAAAATGCGACGATCTTACCATTATTATGTTTTTGCATATGTTTCGAGAAATGCAATACTCCAACACTTACCTTTTGCTCTTTTGTAGGACCAGATCCTGTGCGTTCGTGAAAGAAAGGATATTCCGCTGCCGTATAATCATATTGCCATTCCACAAAGTGATTTGCTATGTCAAATGCCCGATAATTATAAGAACAGTATTCAAAGTCGATAAGAACAAGTTCTGGTTTCCGCGTATTTTGCCGCAGCAATATATTACCCTCTTGCATGTCATTATGACAAAATACAACTGGATATTTATGTCGCGTTGCAAGCGATCTAGAAAAAAATATTTCTTAAAATAACAATATAGATAATACATATACACATAATATATATATGTGTATATGTATGTAGAAATTTTTTATTTAAATAAAAATAATAAATAAAATTTCATAATTATTTCAAATATAATAATAAATAAATTTATTTAATAAAAATATATATTAAATAAATTTTGAAGTCTTATTTAAAAATAAAATATTATAAATTCAGAAAATATAAAAAAAAATATATTTAATAAAAAGAAAAATAATTTTAAAATATAGTAATTCTGCATAGAAAAATCATTTCATCTTAATGAAATTTTTTATATATTTTTATCTTAGTAAAATCAAATAACAAATAATTAAATATCAAATAAAATAATAAATATTAAAATAATTTATTTTTTAAATAAATTATTATTTATAAAAATATATATATATAAATAATAGCAGATAAATAATGAAATAAAAATTTTGTTTGAATAATTATTTGAATCAAAATTTATTTTTATAATATCCAATCCTATTTAACTGCAACATTAATTCTTTAACACCCAGTATTGCATCGCGGCAATTTATTTTAAAAGTGTGTAAATTTTATCACAATATTTAACTTTTTTAGACAGGAATTTGTATTTCATTTATGATAAAATAACCTATAGACATATCTATAGATTAAGAAACTTAATTCATATTCTTTCATATTACTTTCCATATTATTTTTTTTCATCATTTGTTTCATGTTTCTTTGTTTCTTGTTGTTCTTTTGTTTCTCTAGAAGAATATTTGTTTTTAAAATAAATTATTCAAAAATAAAATTATTTCTTTTTTTAATTAAAATTTTCATAATATAAATTTTCTTAATATTTAGTTGAAAAATGAATTAAATTATAAAAATATTTTGCAATTGTTTCAAGTCTCATAATATAAATATTTTATAATTGAAAATATATATGTTATAATCAATATAATATTAAATGTAGATTGAAAATACAAAACAAATACAAAAAAAATACAATACAAATATTTAGAATATATTTGGCTATAATCATTTATCAATTTCAAGTTTAAATTTGAAGAATATTAAAAAGAAAAATAAATCTTGTACTTTCCACATGTTATGAAATGTCTTATGAAAGTCGTTATGTCTCGACTTTGTCCGACATTTTCTTATTTACATGGAAATTTCAAAAAGGCAAACATATATATTATGTACCAAGAAAATTATATGTAATATTAATATAAACTGTTCAATTATATTTTAAAAATAGTAAAAATTATTTTCATTATAAAAATAAAGTATAATAATATTGATATTTCTAAAATTAAAATTTCGTTAAAAATTAATAATAAAACTTCTAAAAATTTTATATTTTTTTTATTCTTTAACACCCAGTATTATATCTATGAAATATACGTTAAAATAATTAATATTCTATAAAATATCGATTTAATATTGATTTAATATTTTAATTAAAAATATGTAATAAAATTATAATAATGTATAATATATAATAAAATATAATAAAAAAATAATAAATCTTTTTATTTAAAAACATTAAGAAGTCTAATTAGAAAGCAATTCAAATATTCGAATATTTTGAATAGTCGAAATCATTAGTAATTTAATTATTTTTTTTTATTATTTCGAATAATAGATATTTGAAAAAATTAAAATGAATTATTTTTTCAATTATTTCTTTAATTATTTCTTGTTATTTTATATTCAATATAGCGAAAATGAATTCAATATAGCTATAAAAAAATATAATTACTTAAAAAAAAATTCATTTAAAAAAACTTCAAATAAATTTAAAAATTCCGAATAAAAGTATTAGTTATTTTTACTAATTCATAATAAAAATGATTTTTATTATTATTAAGAATTAAATATTTTGTATTTTAAAATTGAATATATATATTATCCTTCATAAATTAAATGCAAAACGTTTATAAACGTTTACAAACATTACTTGGTATACAAAAAATATACGTATATATAAGAATACGCAAATATTCAGATAATAGAAACTCATCAATTATGAAATATGTTCCAACTTTACTGAACATTTATCTATTATAAGATATTTACAAGGAAGTTTCAGAAAAAAAAAAATTATAAATATAACAAGTCTCACAATTATCTGGGCGTTGAAGAATTAATTTATTCGACTTTTTAATTTATTTCTTTCCTTATGTCGTTATTATCTTACCTGAACCATTTAATCTCATGATCTAGATCAATTATGCGTATCATGTTGACGCTCTTCAAATGCCGGACATCTATATCTTCGATGTTCTCTAAAATATCTCTAGTCGTATCTAACCATTTAGCCATAGTATCCCAAAGCCAAGTTGGTTCTTTGCTTATAGGAACTTGCATGCAATGAATCTGTGCCATTTTTTCAGCGATCATACAGCTCAAAGTTGGATCCGCCAATTCTTTGGTAAGTAACGGTCTTGCCGGTATATATTCTTCTATTCGACCACCAGGAAATATACCGTGTAATTTGGGTCCGAGCCGCCTTTCCGACAATAATGTAAAGATCACCGATTCGGTGATCAATCCTTCCAAAGCTCTTTCTCCATGTATTTGACCATATAATCGTAACAAAACTTGCCGAGGCTCACCTCGAATCGGGACAGTTTCATCTGGTAATTGAACATTGTACAACCAATTGCTTAATCCACCACTGTAAAATATTAAATAGTATTCAATTTAATTTATACATTTTTTTTTTTAAATTTCCTTAATCACTTGTGATATCAACTCAAGTATTCACTTGTTATATATTTATTATATCCGCGTATTGTATAACTATTATATGTTGTCTATTATTTTAATATGCAACGATTGTTCTTCCATATTGATATGCAATAGTGATACAATAAGTTAGCTTTAAAAACACATGTAAATTAGAAAATTTGACATTTGAAAGAAATAA
Organism: Apis dorsata; assembly: GCF_000469605.1. Taxonomy (NCBI): domain Eukaryota; kingdom Metazoa; phylum Arthropoda; class Insecta; order Hymenoptera; family Apidae; genus Apis; species Apis dorsata. Next base: position 172,380 of record NW_006264219.1, on the reverse strand, counting down.
ATATGTATATTTATATGTATAAATATTATATATTATATTTATATGGATATTATTATTATGTATAAGTATCACATACATAATATATATAATGTTATAAATTTTATCATTATATATAATATAACAATTTATTATCACTGATTATTACATATATTACATATATCATTCTCTTACACATATACATATATTCATCATATACTATATGTATAAACACGTATAAAATTTTATATTGAAACAGAAATAGTGTTTTAATGCATACTTATACAACACAATTTCAAATTGGAAAACGATTGATTGACGTTTCATATGGCTTACGATTATTATGTAGCATGGCGTATTAAGTGCTTGACAGTTTACAATTACTCGAGTTTCAATTTTCTTCTTTGAATTGTATACGGGAACGAATAACAAGAAATACGAGAGAATCAATGTCAAATAATGGAAAATAAAAGGAATGAAAAAAGTATAACAAAAAAAACGAACAAAATATTTAATACGATACAAACCTAATACGTTTCAATATGATGTTTTCCGCAGTAACATGTTTCCAAACTCCATGAAGATAATCGCGACAAATACGCGCTGCCATTTCCCGCATCTCCGGATTCTCCTCAGACATCTAATATAAAGAAAACAAAGATAACCAACACAAATAATCTCCTTAATAATTTAAGATATATATATATATATATATATAACATATCATAGAGGAAATGGATTTTAAAAATATCATCATCAAATCATCATCATCAAATTTATCATAAAAGAAGAAATTTTAATTGATTAAATTGATTTCTGATTAATTGTTTATATCTTAATATAACACAACAATAAGTTTAACAGTTTATATGTATGTAACATATCTTTGTATATGATGAATACTATAATACAACTATGATACAATATATTTAATGCCAGAAAGCAATATCAAACCTAATAAAATTGTCGAATTTTCAATTATTTTTTTATTTTTATTATTACTACTACTATTACTATTACTACTAAAATTATTTCATTATAATTATTTAATATGAATTATTATATATTATTTTAAGTACTACTGAATAAATTGAAATTTCAATTATAATATAATAATAATAATTAGTAACAATTAAAATATCAAATAAAAAAACAAAATTTTCATATAAATTAATAAGATATTTAACATTCCGTTCTATAATAAACGGAAATAAATTAACAAAAGAATTAACATAATAAAATTAGAACAGAATTCCAAAAACCGGATTCCAAAATTCCAGCAAAAATCGACCATATCTATTTTGCATTCATCTTCTATATGTTTTTTATTATTATTCTTATTTAGGTATTTAAAATATTACATGCATTTTATATTTTATATAAAAAATATCACTTTCATTTATTCTTTATTCTAATATAATCAATTGAACGTTCGATTATAAAAATAATTCTATATAATAGATTATCTTGAATCATCATAGCATACCCACAACAAGGGCTGCCTTTTATGTTTTATTTCCCGTCGTTCTTCCTCGCAGGTATAAGTGGCCCCACGATCGCCTAAAGTCGCGAAACGCGACGTTTCGATAAAATGCCGTGGACGCGACACGATGTCGAAATAAGTGAATTATTTGGAATACTACTATCGTGAATATGCCAAACTGTATGTTCAAATTCACCCAGCGAGAGTATCGCATCGTTACCATCACAGTGAGTGCATGCGTTGTGAGACTTGCGCGAAAATAACGATCGATATTTCGTTCTACGTATACATGCATGTGATCATTCTCTGTAATGCGACGCGACGGATGTAGGTATGTACGATAAAAAACAAACACGTGAAACGAAAAACAGATAGAATCGACATTTATATACTATATGTATGTAAGTGTATGTGTGTATGTGTGTATGTATACATATATACTCATTACTTACAAATTTGATCGTGTTAAATAACTCGTAAGTTTATCGAAGGATGCAATGGTAAATTCGATCAAACAATCACTTCATCAATTAATATTTGCCTTCTGCTTTTCTATTTCAGTTTTGAGAGAGACAATTTATTATTTTATTATTTCATTGTGTTTACATTCGATATAGATATATCCGACATCACTGCAATTCTTTGTCTGCTTCGTAATTTAACATAATAAAATTTAAAAGATTATGGATTATCGTTTCTTATATTAAACATTATAATATTATTTTCCTTTTCATATAAAAATTATAATTATTTATAATTATTTATTTATAACAATTATTGGCAAATTTAGGTAAGATAACAAAATATTCATAAGATATAAACATTCATAATTCATAATAATTTAATCAATAAACAATTCAATTATTTATAACTAATTCTATATATGTATTAAACGAATGTTTAATGAAAAATAATTTAATAAAAAATTCAAATTTTGTGAATTAATTTCATTTAGTAAAAAAATATATCAGATTTTTTATTTTATCAATAATTATTATTCGCATCATATCTTTATTGTATATCTACATAAATTTAATCAACGTTCAAGATAAAAGACTATCGAAAACTTTCCTTGCAATTAAGAATTTTTGATTATATAATCATTCATATTTAGTGAGTTATTAAGATTCGAGATAAAGAGAATTATATTAGAAGTAATATAATTCTGATAATATAATCCCGATAATATAATTCTGCTAGATTTAAGGATTAAATAACAACTATAAAATACGGAATAAACCAAACTGTAAATGATAAGTTCTTTTATCTTCAAATAATATTGTATTATAATAATATTATATTATAAGCAATAAATACTTATAATCAATTGTTATGCAAAATAAAAAAAGAAATAGAAAATAAAGAAAAAAGTAGAAAATAAAAAATAAAAAAAAATAAAGAAGAAAATAATTTTAAAAATGAAATGTTAAATTCAAGCATATACATTTTTATTTCATATAGAAAATTATCAATTTAATTATTTTTTTTATAATAAATTAAATAATATTTATTTTATTATTGATTTTTTAAAGATATAATTTTAAATATTTTATAAAATACACTAACGATATATAATTACATATCTTGATATTATCTATCTATCTATCTATTAGCAGATCAAGTGAAAAAAACAGAAAAGAAAAACAATGATAAAGAAATAAATGATATTGTTAAACTTATTTTTTGTTTTTAACATTACAATTCATCATAATATTACTATCTTAATAAGTGAAAGAACTTATAAAAATGATAATTGTATTAAAGTTATTATTGTATTGTATATATTATTGTATTAAAGTTATTATATAATATATATATATATATATAATAACTT
>NW_006264219.1:150470-168633 GCF_000469605.1 Apis dorsata | reverse complement strand
TGTATTACATATTTACAAATTGTTTTAATCAATTTTTTATTATTATGAAATATGTTTTAATAATACATTATTATATTTATCCATCCAAATTTTAAAGATTACAATTTTTTTATTTATATATTTATTGAAAAATAAAAGAAATAAAAATTTTTAAAATATATTTTATATTTATTAGATTACATTTATTTACTAAAAAAACAAAAGTAGATATTTATGAAAAGTAGATATCTCTTTTGATAAATTATAAATATTATAAATTTAAAAAAAAAATTTATCACAATAGGAAAAAAAATTCAAGATTTGTAACTATTTATAAAATTTTTTGTAAGAAATAATATATTATAATATTAAATTTAAATATTTTATATGAAAAGCGAAGGAAAGATTCAAAATTATACTTTGGCAGAAATAATAATCTTAAATATTATGAACATACCTTGTTTCCCAAACCCATCTTAGATTCTTTTGTTATTCGAGAAATTTGTAGTATTGAATCTTGCATAAATAGTCGTCAACTCTCACTTGTTTCACCCACGTTTTTTTTAACAGTTTAGACTCTGCTTCAATTTTAATAGTACTTAACTGATTAATTCTCAATATTTCAATTTTTTTGTCAATATAGATTAAGAATAACGTTAGAATTAATATGCTATTGTACATATATCATTAAAAAAATTATATAAAAAAGATAAAAAAAGAAAGAAAAGAGAGGAGCAAGAGAGAAAAAGAGATATGTATTAAAGAAAAAATTCTATTATGATAGAAATTCACTGGCGCTGTAAGTACTTCTACGTTTGCTTTCAACGGTTGAGTCACCGTCGCGTGCCACGTATAAAAATTAAGATAATCGAATGATTCGATTTATTTGAATAATTTAATTTTAAAAAAAATTGTAATTGAATAATGATAAAAATAACAATACTAACAAAGTAGGAGTACAGTTGATGTTTATTCTTATTGCACATAAAAAAAATTAAAGTTTTAATCCACAAATTGCGTATAGTCAAAGGCTTACTTTGTTCACGTATACTTCTTACGTGACTCTTGCAAATACACTAGACGCGGTTATAGAACAAAGAACAAACAACTTTTTAACGTACGCAACTCGTATTCGTGCACAAATTGACACAAATATGCGACACAATTCAAGGAAACTACGATGCGTAATATACACGACCAATAGCATCCAGATATCTCCTACTCCTTTTTTACTTTTAAACGATGGTAGCGCCACTATACTGTACCATCATTATCATTCTTGTTATTGTATATCATTTATATATATAAAATTGATATTTATGGATCTCTTTTTGAAGAATGAATTCTAGAAGCCATAATAAACATAAAAATTGGTATACAAAAAAAGATTGAAACTTATTTATTAAATTATAAACAATTTAAATTTGCATGAGACGAAACGAGACAGAGATAGAATGAGAAACAATTTTATCTCTATCATATAACACAACGTCGTTCTATCTTCGCCTCGCTTCATCTAACGCAAACTTAAAATAGACTTAACTTAATAAATAAACCTCAATCGACATTTTTATACATCAACTTTTGTATTTGTTTCTTCTCAGAATCAATCCTTCAAAAATATCCTATGAATATATTCCTGTGATATGTAATTCTGTGATACAAGCATCTATTTTATATCAATAATATCTTAACAAAATCTATTTTTTTTATTTTAAATTTATATTATTTTACAAATATAATATTATATTTTTAGAAAAAATATGCTATTAAAAACAATTTTAATTTTCTAATAAAACAATATAAATAGAAATACTCTTAGAAATAGATATAAAAACTGATTAAATATAGAGAAAAGAAAAAAAAAAACTATGCAGAAATAAATAACTTTGAAGTATGAAAAATATTTATTCTATTTTTTTGTCTTTCAATTAACATGATTAAGACATTATTGTCAAATCTTCTTATAACAAAAATGCATCTATATATTAATAAAAATAATTGTTTTCTTTGAAAATGACTTGATTTTTTTATATTTATTGAAATAAAGACGAAGAAAAAGAACGTCGTATTCATATCTATTATTTAATAAGCATATTTATTTATCGTTAAATTTATTTATTAATTAAAAAGAACATACTCATATCTATTATTTAATAGGCACATTTGTTTATCGTTAAACTTATAATATAGATAAAATAAATATTTAAATATTAATAATTAAAATTCAAATTTATTAAAAATAAATTAATTATAATTTTTCATATCTAAAACATTAAATTAGAAAATAAATTTAAATAAATAAATTTTAATAAATTAATTCAATAAATTAATATTTTGTAAGTTTTATGTATGTAATATATGAAGTTTTTTCATATGTACAAGTTTTTTTCCACGCGAGTACAAACTAGAATACGTAATATGCATGTGATACATATAGATGCAATCAGTAACCTCGAATAAAAAAAAAAATATCGAACTATAACGTTAATCTATAGATTTGTAAAATTTAGCATTATCGATATAATTATTTATCTTAAAATTGTTCCAAAACCGTTATTTAACAATAATCGTGAAAAAAAGAACATATAATTAATCAATAACTAAACGAAATCATTGAAAACAAACCATGATAATAGAACCCTATTAATTTATTCGATAAATAATAAATATGAGAGTTTCCTTTGTTTCAGATATCAGAGAAATGTCAAGTACTAAGATTACAGAAAAATGTTGTTCTTATTTAGAAAAATACAACAAATCAATAGTACCATTGGAAGAGGAGGAGGGAATCTGAAATTCATAACAACTTATTTGTTAGGAAATTTTTGCAACATAAGATATAAAATAAAAAAATTCTCGCATGATTGTATTCATAAACATCTATATACGTAAGTAATATATGTGTATATATGCTTAAATGCTCGAATCGGTACTTCATAAAATAAAGAAAAAAAAATTAAATAATTAGATAAATATTTTTATATTGATATAAATTATATAAATAATATAACATATTAATTAAATAATATAAAACAATTACATAATTGTTGTATTATACTTTATACATATATATATTTAATATGTAAATTGTATCTCTTGTCTTTTTTCTAATTTTTATATTTATTTTTAATATATTTTTTACCTAGATGAAATAATTTTAGACATAAAAATAAAATATACACAATTTATATATATCATGATACAAGATTTAAACTTGTAATATATATATATATATATAAGACAAGCCTTTCAAAAGTTCCAGTGTTTAAATAACTTCATTACGATGTTGCTAGTAGCTATGTCAACGCAGTTTCCTCATTATATAGCCGTAATAGTTCTTCTATTACTCAAGTAAGAATATATTTACCTTTAATTTTATAAATAAAAATAAAAAGCAAATCAGATTAATTATAAATTATTTACATGATATTGAGTTTTATTTTTTTATAATTATCTAGATTTAATTCAAATTTCAATTCGCAGAATTCGTTTAAATTAATTAAAACAATAAAATCTTGGAATATAAGATTGTTATTACAAATCTCTTTTATTGTTGAATTTTTTCAATTATATTATATATACTTTATTATCCTATCTAAGTTTAATCTTCAATCGTAACACAATTATAACACATTATAACACATATGCATGAAATATCGCGCAGCATATGTATGTAAGTTAAATATTAGATTCAATTCAGTTAAACGAATTTCATGTACATTTCATTTTGTATTGTATATAAGTTCATTTAATTTTGTATTGCATAGATCGATTATGGATTCAGACGGTAAAGAGTTAATATCTGTTGTACAATGGGGATGTATCGGTAATCGAAGCATAGAAAAATATACTTTAAAAAATAAAGTGGGTCAAGAAGTAGATATTATAACGTATGGTGCGACGATAACATCTATTAGAATACCAGATAAATATGGAAATATAGCAGACATCGTCTTGGGTTTTGATAGCATAGAAGGTATAAGTTAAATTTTTATATCTTTTTATTACTTAATTCATTTTTCGTAGTATTCATATGATAAAATATGAATGATTTCGTAGTAACAATGATAAAATACATAATATACGTAATAATTAAAATATGTTGTATGAAACTTTTTTTAATTTAGTATTTCATTTTTTATTATTTTTTCTTTTATTTTTTTTTGTTTTAAATAAAAAATATATTTAAATTTTATTAATATTATATTTAATCCGATTTTTTTTATAGAATATATGATGCCTTATAACCCATATTTTGGTGCAACAGTAGGAAGAGTTGCAAATCGTATAAAAAAAGGAGAATTTACTCTAAAGGGGAAAAAATATCATTTAACTAAAAATGAAGGACAAAATCATCTTCATGGTGGTACCAAGGGTTGGAATTCAAAAATATGGCATGCGGATGTTCAATATAATCAACTTGTATTGTCTTTATTAAGTGAAGACGGTGATGAAGGTTATCCTGGTGATACCATAGCTTCAGTCATTTTTCAATTAACCAAAGATGGAGAATTATGTATCGAAATGAAAGTCTTCGTTACCAAAGCTACTCCTATTAACTTAACTAATCATAGTTATTTCAATTTAGCTGGCCATGTTCGTAAATATTTAAAAATTCATTATTTTGTTTATTACTTTGTCATTCGAACGTAGAAAAATTTTATCATTAAATGCAACATTCACATGCAAGATGTATTTCTTTTAGTACATTATAATTTATCTTATAATTACCTCTGATTGAATAAATTTCAGACTGGTAACGCATGTGAACTATATAAACATCAATTTACTATAAATGCGGATCACTGGACAGTCACCGATGCCGAAAGTATTCCCACTGGAGAAATTCGTTCTGTCGATGATTCTGTAATGGACTTGAGAAATTCAACCATACTTGGAGATATCATTGACAAAATACCAGGAGGTGGTTACGATTATAATTTTTGTTTAACGATGAACAATACTGAAAATGAAAAAAATCTAGTTGCTACTGTTTTACATCCAACTTCTGGCAGATATTTAAAAGTTTTTTCAAATCAACCTGGAATACAATTTTATACCGCTAACTTTCTTCCTGAATCTACTGGTACAGGTATTCGAGGAAAGAATGGAAGCGAATACTTTAAACATGCCGCGTTTTGTTTAGAAACGCAAAATTATCCGAATGCGATTAATCATGTAAGTACAGAAATATTATTTTATAATATATTTAAAAAAACATAAACATATTAAAATTTAAAAGAAATCAGATTGTTGATAGACGATTTAATTAAAATTTACAGATATTTTAAACTAATATTCTTGTATTGTTTGTAGGAAAATTTTCCTAATAGTATACTTGAACCTGGAAAAGTTTATCACCATATTGTTGTATACAAATTTGGAATAATTGTTTAAAAAATATATCAATTTTTCATAACTTAATTCTTATTGATAAAATTAATTATTGTACTAATTTTTATTAAATCATATTAATAAAATATAATAATCATATATTAAAATTATATTTTTGATTTTATATGAATGGAACTAAATTTTTTCTTTATATTATACATTTTTTTGATCATATACTTAGTTTATGCTAATAATTATACAGATAATGATGGTGGAAGATTAATTTCCAATGGAGAATGCCTTTTTTCATCAGGCATAGAATTCATATTGGCTAATAATCTTTCTTCACGTTGTTCCATTATTGGTGCAGTTGGAGGTGTATAACGATCAGATAGAAGTCCTTCTATATAATAACCAACAGCAGCAATAGGAATACAAATAAGACTCAAAAATTTACGATTATTTAGATATCTAATCAAAGATAGCATTTTCTGAAATAAAAATATATTAAATATATATTTCACTATTATTTTATATTTATAATTTATCTTATTGATTATAATAATATTTTAATAAAATTTTCATTTCAATCTAGTATATTTTCAATTCCTTCATTCGTTAATATTTTTTCTTACCTTTTACTAAAAAAGAGGTTATGTTACATATTGTCATTTGATGTTATATATATATATATATGTTCAACTTATACTTTATAAAACATTTAGTAATATTTAAACATTTTTTTCATTTTCATCATTTACATATTTGATATTCTATTATTAAATAGAAATCAAATTCTTTTTTATTTAATTAATATTGAATGATTTAATGTATTTAATGTAAATTTAATAAATTTAATATGATTGACTTGGATTAAAGTAAATAGAATTTATCAATATTTTTTTCATTAATATTAATTAAATTAAATTATTTATTTATTAAAAGAATAATATTTTTTATCAATATATAATAATATGATAATTTTAATAAATAATTAAAATAACTAGTTTATGAAAAGTAACTAGTAGTGAAAGTAAAATAAAATATATAAATCATTCTAGATATTTACTACAAGATATATATCTAATATATATTAATAATAATAATATTATCAAATACTAGTAAATTTTCTAAAGTATTTTGAAACATTTCTAAATTAGAAATTTAGAAAAAATAAAAATTATCGGTATGTATTTTTTTAGATTTATATTCATTCATATTTCTTATATATATATAATCATCAATTGAATAAAAAACAATTAATAAATATATACAATTATATAATAGTCAAAAGTAAGATCGATATAGATATATACTTATATTAATATCTAAATATACATGAACATAATAATATATACAAATACATACATGAACTTAAAAACTATAATTATTTCAATGAATTACAATTGTAACTTAACAATATAATTATTTTAATTTAAATTAATTATTTATTATTAAATAAAATGGTAGAACAATTAACAATATATAATACTCAAAAATGATTAATATAGATAGTATATATTTATATTAATATCGAAATATATAAATACATACATGAACACCAAAATTATAGGTTATTTCAATAACCTACAATTGTAATATAACATAATTATTCAAATTTAGATTAGTTATTTATTTTTTATTATTTAAAATTAAGATAACAATAATTTTTATTCATCAAATCATAATTTTGTTTTTTATTTGAAATTATAAATTTTTGCTGTCAATTATCTTTAAACAAACATTTCATGTATGTAATTATATTTATTAATTTCGAAAATATAACTATATATCGATAATTTTATTATATATCATTTATTTCTCCTTGTAATCCATTAAAACTTACAAAGTAAATTAAAGAATATGTTGACATCTATGGAAAATGTTTTTTTTTATATGGAAAAAATGTGTGTAACAGTTATGCGCGAGATTTATTAAATGTGCTTTACAGTTCTTTGAATTTTAATCGAATTTACTTTCGCTTAAATAATGCATCAATGATAAATTATATGTACTTTTAAAAACAAAACACTGTTTCTTTATTGTTCTAAGAGTGCAAAGGTGAATTATGGTAGTATAAGTAACTTACGATATTTTTTCATTATAGATTGAAGATACATCCAAATATACTAGATTAGAGATACATCCAGCTGTATTATGCGTGTTTGTTTACATTCAAACATACACTTGATCTTTGATTACAGATTCATTACCGATTTACAAAGTATTCATCGCTGGCCCATTTCTATTGTGAAATTACGTACATTTTCACAAAAAATTTCGGATGAATTTGTCTTAAATTTCAAAACGAGCGCACGGACAAATATAATAACATACGTATCGCATTCGCGTTTATACGTATACAATTAATAAGCACTCGTATAGACTCGCATCACTCCATTTCTCATTTTATTCTACGATAGTTTCGTAGTTTTTACTCGCGCATACTGCACACTTGTTTTCATACCGCGAAACGACTTCCGCGACGTCAACTTAAAGCTATCTATCGTATCGTATCTTTAACGTTATTTCGATCATTGCACAAAATAAATCCTAAACTATTTTGTACAAGTATAATATTTATAATTCTATACGCAAATTTGGTTTCATTAATAGAATGCTAAAGGATTCTACTTGACTAGTTTTACGCATCACTATGTTTGTTTCGATTGCGGATTTATAACTGTTTGGAAAAATCGCGTTATTGGGAAGTGCAAGACAAATACGCGTGATTATATGTAATCTAACTACACATTCTCTTCTGAGTGAATTATTCATTCGTACATGTTTTTTCATCGCTTAAATCTTGATGATAAAATGTTTTCATCCAATCGAAGGCTTCCTTATATTGACAAGTGGTAAATCGTGATCTCTTAACTGAATTTAACTATCTCTTGCGATAGCTTTAGTGTAAGCAAATCGCTAATACGTTACATATCATAAAAAGATAATTCGGATGAGATATACATTTGCTCAAGAACTTTTATGTTAACAATTATCATTGTTATCTTTATGTTAACAATTGTTTTTTACTAACTTTTATTAATTGTAATGGTGGTTTTTCAAAGAATACCATTATTAGGATATAATTAAAAAAAATTCATATAAAACTGCTATTTAAAATAATATGGTATAATAGTTCATATCATTTTATATTTTTAATATTAATTCTAATTATTATATATTGTTTTTATAAGAAAAATACTAGAAAAATTTTTATTTAATTGTAAAATAACTCAATAAATAAATTGCTCAATGGTAAAATAATGTAAAAAAAATATTTTCAATAATTTGTCTATACATATGAATCTCTGTTTTCACCATAATTAATATAACAGTCACAATCTTTGTTTATATTGAAAAAATAAAATAAAATTTCATAATATAGTTTTTTCTAAAGTGCAAAAAATAGTAAGATGGAATATTTTAGAAAATAAGGAACCTTCTGTGGAAGAAACTATGCATTTGAAAAAATGAAAAAGGGAAGACAAGTAAGATAAGGAATAATAATAAGTAGAAGAAGAAAAAGAAGATAATGATAATGATAATAGTATTGATGATGATGATAATGATAATAGAATAATAATTAGAGAGCAATGAATGAGAAAAGAGAGAGATAGTCATTTCAAATAAAAATATTTCTTTTTTTTTTCTTATGAAAAATCCGTTTCTATTTTCAATTCTGTCTTAATGATGATAATTATTCAATGAGTTTTATCATATTGTCACATACCTTTCTAGACTAGGAAGTACATTCTTTGAAGCACCACCAATTCATATAATATTTTTACAGAGTCTTACAGCTGAATCAAATACACATTTGTGAATAGTTTGATCTAGAAGAATTTCTAACTCACTTGTCATGCAGATTCCATTATATTTCTTCGACTCATATTCATTTTGCTGTAATGTTTAGCACTTTACCAAAATTGCTTTATCTAAGAAAGCAATAGTTTCTCATATAAGATTTTTTATGCTTTTCCTACACAGAAAAGTTAACAAACTGTATGTGACATTTTGAATTAAATCATTGTAATTAATATTACTTTCTTGTCTTCTCTCACGCGTAAAGAAGGATTCCATATATCCAAATGAATAGATCGCAAATGTCTGTTAATCTTTGATACAAACAAATACTTGAATTCGTTTTTGATGTTGTATCTCACCATTCTTTACTGATTATTGTCCCATCTGATATAGGTCGAAACCTACGACATCTATAATAAAAGTAAATTAATAATTGATAATTAAAATGATCGATTAAATTATTCTATATGTAAAAAAAAAAAAAGTTTATATACCTAGCATTATTTTCTGCAACATGTGGTGGCAAAGATGTAGGTGGTGGTGGAGGTTGAGCATTTGGTGGACCACTATTATCAGAATCATTATCGCTACTTTCATCGGTTCGTTTAGCCGTTTCTGCCAAAAGATGCGAAGGTATTCCTCTAGGAGAAAATTTAGATAATACTTCAGAATGAGATCTGATCCTGCGTTGCGGTCTTTGAAATCGCAAGTTTAGTTGACTGGCATCGGTCACATATTTTTCGCTTTGTCTTCGACGACGTAACGCAGGAGTACATCCAGTTAAATTTTCATCTTCTGTCGAATTAGCCGTTAAAGATGAAAAGATCGATGATTCATCAGGTAATGCCAAGCAGCGTCGCAATACCTCCACTGTCAAGCGTTTGCCTTTGACAGCTAAAATTTGGCAATATTAGTATCGCTAAGAAGCTGTGCTCAATTTTAATCGTGATAAATTGGCGTCCAAAACGCGAAAAATACAATTTTCCATTTCCTTTCCCTCCCTTATCCTCTTTTGCTTAATAATGTGTGTGCTTTTAAAATCTTCACCATATACTTGCTGAATAACGAATATGTGCGCACACACACACACATACACGCACACACGCACAGAAGCGCACGAGTACATTAAAATGTTGAAAAGTGAAAAGAAATATTTAAACGAAAGATGTATAATTTTTGAATGATAATGATACTGTGGCGTATTTAATTGGACTCTTTTATAGAAAAGAGAAGAGAAAAAAAAATTGTGACTAAATAATTTATAACAGTTATATAAGTTGAATGCAATTACTTTGAAACTACAATTTTTTAAACTGATGATTATAAATACGTTTTTTATGATTATTTTTCATTGTAATTTCTACGAAAAATGATTCTTTCTTAAAATTTTGATATATATCTTCACAAAATCGCATACGTCATTGCATACGAAATTCAAATTGAAAATCAAACAATGTCTTTTTAGTTTTTTACCGTAATTTTTACCGTGACAAACGTTAATAATAAGCATCAGAGAATACATTGCACTCAAATAGTTCAAACTTATCACTTATCAATTTCAAAGAGCTTAAACTCGTGAGATTCGTAAAATCAGATCCGTACAATGTTAAACATCACATTTGAATTCAAAAAGATAGAATTATAAAATTACATATAAGCTAAAAAAAAATCTTACTAACTAGCATCTTTTTCCCTGGTTATAGCCACAGGTGTAGATGATTTTTCTATTTCATTCCCCACACCACTCCGGGTATTTTGTGTATTCGTTTCTGGAGTTGACTCCGATAACGAACATCTAGGACTTTTAACCGGAATTGGAATTTTACTGATAGTATTATGAGTCCTATTAGAAGCCTCCTTTTCTTTATCATCCTTATATTCACGAAGTGGTAATATATTCGGTATGGTTGTCGAGGCAGTGATAGTGCTGTTTTCCTTATGCATAACATCATCAATAGATGCTCGATTTTCAGCAGTATCGAATATCGATGATTCTTCTCTTTCTGGTTTTGGACTAGCTGGGCTATCTACTGTACCGTTTGTCATTTTTCCTATGAAATTGCATTGAAAATGAATGTACAATCAAAAAAATGATAATGATAATGATAATGATAATGATAATGATAATGATAATGATAATGATAATGATCAAGAAAATCAGAATAATAATATTCTAATATTATTTTTCAGAAATGTAATTTTTAAAAAAAATACATATTTACTTTGCAATGGTTCTCTATCTGCAGTTGTTTGTACAACAGTTGCACCACCTGTTGCATCTACTACTCTAATTTCCAGTCTTCCTGCTACTGCTTCCTCTTCTTCTTCTCCTCCAGGTGTACTAGGTATTGTGTTAGGTGGAGAAAAAGCAACTGCTGGAACACTCGCCCTTCGTAATGGAGGACTTTGTCTCGGTTCATCATAACGTGTTGCTATATTTCTCATGACATCGACTTCATATAGTAGATCATCGAATGCAGCTTGTTGAACCTAATATTAGAAAACGATATATATTCATACATAACATATTTTTCAATACAATAAAGGATATAAATATTCATAAATTTTATATTAAACTCAATATTTGAGTTATAATATAATTCAAATATAATAATAAATAGATTACATACCAATGGTGCTTCGAGGTAAGCACGAACATGCGGTGCCAATGCAGGAACACTCCAAGCGCGAGGAAGTGCGCCTTGGAGATCTGGATATTTTTCAATACCAGCAATGTTTAAACACCTGTGAGGAACTGTAGGCTTTGTAGAATCTTCACTTATTCGAGAGAGAGCAGTTGGTATTATTGAATGTTGAGGCGCGATCGACATTGATTGAATTACTGTCGTTTTCGCATCGATAGATGCAGGCACTGAAGTTGCGATTGTTACAGCATCACTACCAACTGTTGACTGTATGTAGAAATTTTATAAAATCAAATTGACGTTCGCATTTTACTTCGATATTTGTTTTTCAAATCAAACTAATGACAAATGTTTGTACAATAGACAATACGAAATGGAATACGCAATAATCTTTTGATCAATATTTTTTTTTAATCTACTTCAATATAATATAAAGCATGCGTTTCTAACGCTATGTGCTTTTTATTTGAACACAAGTATCACGTTGTTTAGAAACGTGTGTGTATCTAATTATATTTTTCCGTTAATGCGAAGGATAAAATATTTGACAAAATTAGGAAATGATGAAAAGTTAATTTCTAAAACACAAAAAATATATCGCAAAGTTAAAAAAACGAGTGTTAAAAAGAAAAAATACGAAATACAGAAAAAAACAAAAAGCTTAATAATGATATATAAAGAGGTCTCAATTCGATTGTAGAACGTAAGAAGCGCATCAATGGAAGACATCAATATGGGCCAGATAGCTAAAATATCAATACACACACTTGTAATTGTATATATTTAAAAAAAATTGTATACGTGCGAGTGTGTTCATATATGTGTAATAATAATAATGTGTAAAGTTCATGAAAATTTCTTAATGGATAATAAAAAAATTCATTTTACACAGTTCTTAATACTTGTAATCCAAATATTAAATCATAATCAATAACAAAATATAATATTTAAAATTTTACCTGTGGAACCATAACTGGCATAGTAATTCCTTTATGTTCTGGACTTTGTAAATTTTCTCCTTTCCATTCATTATCAGTCTCTTCAGAATCATCGAATTGTGATTTCCATTGAGAAGCCAGTGTCAAACCACCACCACCTTTAGTTACTTGTTGTAATGCTGATACATTATCATCATCTATCTGTGCGAATTGAGTAATGGAATAGTCTCTTATTGCAGCACGATTAGTTCTTGTCTGTTGACGTCCTTCTGTTCTTCTTCGTGGTTCTCTTTTTAATGGTTCTCTCTGTTCCGTTACCTATGAGAAATACAAAGATAACACTTAAATGAAAACTATTTCTTTATAATTGGGATGTAATAAATCCGAAACATTACGCACAGGACTCTGATTGCCAACATATTTTGGATTAGTAACATCATAGGAACAGTAAGAAGCATCAACTTCGGTTTGTACTCGAGGACTGGGAGGTTCGCCAGGCGCTGTTTCAACTGCAGGTGTGACTCGTAATCTAGCAAATGTTGCACCACTTGCAGATTTCCTTAATGGTGCTGCAGCATTGACTCCAACTTTATTGCGAGGAACTTCTGAAGCGGAACGAGCGGAAGCCATTAATGCATCTTCTTCATTGTCTACCACCCCTGTTTGTGGTTCTGCTGCCATTGAAACTGCACGCCTCTTTTTAGGTGAATCTATAAAAATAAAATAATAAAAAGATACAAATTACTATAATTAGTACAAATACTATAATTAAAATTATAATATATTAATTAATATAATTAATTTATAATATAAAAATTTGTTAAAAAGCAATGAAATTTCAATATTAAATTTAATAACCTTGAGCTTGTTGTCCAGCTTGTTGATGAGTATTGTCCATCGTAGGTATCGTCGCGTTACAATTTTTATCTCGGCCATGATTGCTGATAGCTGATGTAAACGGCACCGAAGATCCTTCTACTCCTCGTTGTTTATTTCTTCTACATATACTTTCATAATCCATTTGTGCCTGTAAAAAGTATATTTAAATATATCATTTATATTTAATTCTTATACTAGTTATTAACATATGCGTAAATATTAAAATATTATTTAATCTTACGTCTAATTCTTTTCTGTTATCAGGTTCAACATTTTCTTGATTATTTGTATCGACATTTGGTGTAGTTGGTGGTTGATTAATCGTAGTTGCTGTGGTCAATACTGGAGGTATAGCGACCTGATGATTACTAGGTAGAGATCTAGTGGTTGGTAAACTTTCATTCGATATAAATGGTTTCTCCCAATCATAGGGATCAGTAGCTTTCACTCCTCTACGTTTCAAGCAACGTTCAAATAAACCTGCCAGCATTGCATAATCTGGTTTATCTGCATATCCCAAACTCTAAAAAGGATATTTCTTTCACTGTTCGTATACATGCATTTAATTAAGAGAGAATACAATTTAAGGAAAAATATTATTATTATTTATTAAATTTTAAATATTACATATTGATATTGAATAATAAAAATATCATACTAAAAATTTTTATAAATGCATACCTGAATATGTTCTAGAAATACACGAAGATCCGCTGGAAGATGTTTTAAAAGTAAACGATGATCGTACTTTTCTTTCATAAGACCAACCTAGATGAAGAAACGAAAGATAGAAGAAGTCGAAAAAGGGAAAAGGAATGAAAATCGTAGGAGAAAAAAAGAGAAAAGAGAAAAGAAGAGGAAGGAGATAGAAGAAACCCACATTAAAATTTAAACATAATCACTTATTTGTAATCAAAAAAATGTGTAATTAAATCAAAAATTTATAGCATCTATAATATATATACCTGTTCTTTATCCTTTATTTTTCGCCATGGAAGTTGACCATTAACAAATTCTACTAGCATATAAAATAATGACCACAAATCGTCGTGTCTGCCCATTTCTTTATTTTTGTGCGCATTCACAGATGCGTACCGGACGGTTCCTCTAAATCCTGCCGCACTACGAGGTGGTCTAACTTCACCAGTACCCGTCGTGAATTGACGAGCCAAACCAAAATCTAACATATAAACCAACTTCGAGGTATGTGGAAGTCGTCCCATTGAAAAGTTTGACTGCAAATATCAATTATTAATTATCAAGAAATAAGTTAGTATATTATATAATATTATATTCATAAATTATTTATATTACCTTTTAAATAGTGTACATGAATTTTATTTCATTTGATAGTATACAATCTGGTCGTAATATAAATAAATGATAAAAATCAATTTTAAATAACATGTTGCCTAATCAGTCAAATGAAGATATTTATATCAATGCAAAAGAAAATAAAATACAACATCAAAATCATTATCAATATCTATAGATTGAGAATAAATTATTGAAAGTTCAATAAAAATTGAATTATGAAAAATATTTTGAAATAAACAACTATTCTGAAAAAACAGAGAAATTAAAATATACTTACAGGTTTAATATCTCTATGAAGAAAGCCTACACGATGTATACTTTCAATTGCTTTAAGAATTTGAAGTCCTAAACGTAGAGTGGTAGACAATGAAAAAGCACCTCGAGGCTGAGCACGCCGTAATTCAGCCAAATTTTTTCCTTGTAATTGCATCACAACATAATTGAATCGATCATTACGACCACAACCTATAAACCTGCATACATGTTCCCGACCTATAACAATAATTAAAAATATTCATTAACAAATATCATATATTATAAATAAATGTTTTAAAATAATAATATATATTATAATATATATAATAATATATATAATAATACATATTAAATAATGTATATTATTAAATTTATTATATTTGCATTATCAAAGAGTAAAGTATATTTTTATGTTAAATTATCTAATTTAATCATATAAAACAATAACAAACCCTGAAGTTTTTTCAATACTGCTACTTCCATTTTAAGAACTTGTTTTGATTGACGTGCTGATTCTACCTTCAATGCAACCTGTTCTCTAGTCATAAAATCTACCCCTTCATAAATTTCACCAAATCCACCACCTCCTATTCTCTTGACCTATATAAATACAAATGATAAAAAATCATTGTAAATTAAAATAAATAATAAAAATATTTAAAATAAATATATTAAAAAATATAAAAATTTATTAATAGTGTTGTAATTTTACTAATACAATGACTTACAACTTTCCAACGATCTTTGACCACATGGCCAGGCTGCAGCAGATCCTCACTCATCATAGTTATATTATTATTCTGATCCGTACTTTCGTCGCCTACATTCCTCGGCTGCAAAGTGGTAGAATGATCAGGATGCCTAAAAAGCGTAAGCGAATCCTATTACTAGATTCGTTAAAATTTAAAAGGAATATTCGCATGCTGATAATCTTCTATTAGTCTTTGTCTGATATGCGACAAGCGACGATGCAAGCAAGCAAGAATAGATATAAAGATGGAAGGATAATCGAAATTTATCGGCGCAATGCGAGTAGCTGAATGTGAAATGATTCGATGCAGCAAACTTTACAGCTGTCAGTGTGAGACAAACGACACACCCTGCGGCTGTGACAGGTTAGGTTTTTAACCTAAAACATATTATAGTAGAAAATTGGTCGATATTGAGCGCCCTGTGTTATGCAGCCATGATTACGTGCGAGTAAAGGGTGCAGCGGGTATGAAGGGGGCGATTGTCTATTCTACCAATCGTTTAACTACGTTCGACCCGTCACTTAGTGTCATATTCAATTCTTTTTTTTTCAGCCTAATCGCTTATAGATTTATATTATTTCCAGCAATAACTATCAAGAAGAAAATTTATACAAGTTGCTAATATGTTCTAATTTAGATTAACTTTTATTATATAGAGTCGAACAAGATCGAATCTAATAACTATAAGTTAAAAAGGAAAGTATATAGAAAAAAATGTAGCTTTGCTTTTTTGATTTTAAAAACTCATTGCAGAACTTTTTATTATATGTATGGTCTTTTCTATCTTCTTCGCGCACGCACCAACCAATCCAAATATGATTAATATTTCATTTCCACTAACAATGTCGCCTGGTAATCGTTGATGACGTTTCTACACAATCCAAACTCTTCTTAGGCAGTGCGTTATTTCACGATCCCGCACTTCCCGTTTGCATCTCTTTTCTTTTCCCCTTTTTCCTCAATTCTTTCTACCACTATTTCTTCCCCTTCCCGCTAGTTTCTATCTTCACCTCACCCTTTCGTATCCCTTTCTTTCCTTCTCTTCGTTCACCCTCCCTCACTCTCACCCTACCACACCCCACCCTACCCCACCCCTCCGACCCTATCAGCTTCTTTCACTCAAAGGCGGTCAATCGATCGCTCGTAATTTTACTTTTTTTGTATTAATATTACACTATTCGTTCTATTCTTATAATCACTTTCTTCACCACGAATAAGACATATCGAATATGTTCATGAAAGCTGTACTAGATCTCGTCAAACACCGATGAAACGGCCATTTTTCGATTTCGTACCACGGCATTCGTAATACTTATAAACGCCGCAAGATAGCGACTTGAATGCTCGATCGATGTTCATAGTCCTATCCTTTCCCTCTATGATTTCAAACGTTTCGCGATTCAATCATTCAGAATTTGGAATTAAATATCATATTCAACGTATTCAATGTATATCCAGAATTCTTTTCTTCATTTATTCTGAAAAAATTAGCTAAATATTTTTTATATTCATTAATGTATTATAAAATAGCATTTAGCAAAAAATTACTATTGATATTGTCACATGTTTATCGAGTTTTACACGTGAAGTTTTACACATATATGTATATGGAATATACACATATATGTACATATATTATATATATATATATATTACAAAGAAATCCGAATTAAACAATTCTAATTTTGTCTAAATGAAACCACAATTTTTTTGCAATAATAGATAAAATTCAATAGAAACAATATATAAGTTCGTGTATTCTATAAATTGCATTTTATTTATTTTAAGTTAAACAAAAAAATATAATAAAAAATATTTATTTTAAATTAATAAATTATAAAAATATAAAAAATATTCTATGGAAAATTATTCTTTTTATGAAGAAATTAAAAAATTTAAACATTTATTAAATTTAATCTAGTATGAACATAAACGGCGGCCGCATTCTTATCTAGCCTAACCTATACAACAGTTCAAAAACAAAGTTATACCGGGTGCATAGATCTATGTCGTATGAATTGGTATCTGTTAGGCTAGATAAGAATGCGGCCGCCGCACTGCAAGGTGGCCGCCTGCATCTATGTTATATTAAAATGAAATATATATTTTGTCTATTATTGCTGTAATATATCCCATTTTGTCTAATTATAATCCGAAATCTTATAATCTTATATGATGTTATATTTTGGATATTATCAAAAATCAATATACATTTCGGACTTTAGTGTTTAGAATTAAATGTAAAAGTGGATTA
>NW_006264219.1:133453-150276 GCF_000469605.1 Apis dorsata | reverse complement strand
TATATATATATATATATATGTATGTATAATATATATATGATAATATATTAAATCATATATATATATATATTAAATTATAATTGGCTATGATCATTTATTGTCTCTAATTTTATTAATAATTTCGATAATTTTTTATAGAAGTTTGATTATCAAAGTTTGTTTTTAATTCTTTAAAATTATACACAATATGCATAAAATAGAAAATAATTTAAAAAATATTCGTGTTCATAAAATATCAATGAAAAATTTAAACTTGTATATATTTTGTATTTTTAATAAATAAAAATAGATAATTAATTATTAAATAATTAAACTTTATATTTCATTATATTTGACATATTTATTTTTAATTTCTTTTATTTTTAATAAAAAACAGAAATATTATTAATATAAAAGATAGAATATTGAATAGATATTAAAAAAACATCGATGAAAAATATCTCTTTAAAATGAAAAGCGTATATGCTTTTCTTTTTTATTTAGACAAATCAAAAAAATCTTTAATCCTTATATAATATAATGTAAAATCAATATATGTTCGTACATTAAAAACATATCAATTACTATATTGTATTCCTCATACTTATAATACTATAATACTATTTTATTATTCTTTCGTAATAATAATATATATTTGAATACATAAATTTTTGAAATGGTTATAATGAAATTATTATATACAAGAAACAGATGTTAAGTAAGAAGATAAATATGTAAAACTATGAATATTAAAATTATATATACTTTATATATATAATTTTAAGTTAGGCAACACAAGTTAAGAAAATGAAATAATATAATATAGAAGCTACAAATCAATGTAATTTTCTGATAAATGATTGGCATATATATTTATATAAATTAGCATTTATAATTATATATATATACATTCTAATGTTGATATTGATTTTACGTGTAAAGATATCAAAGTATTTTTTAACATTAGGATAAGTATTTCTTATCTTAATATCCTACATTATATATGTATTTGCATACAAGATGATTCTTGCCGGTAGGTTCAAAAACAATATTTGTGGTGACAATCCTATTTTTGTATATAGAGATCTGTCATCAGTTGGATGACAAAGCTACGAAAGGGATATGAAACAACTGTATATGTGAACATAAGATTACTACCATAGAATTTACTTAGCGCTGTTTTTGAATCCACTGGCAAAAGAATTATGTTGCATATTGATTCTAACAATTAGAAGATTTATGTAAGTACATATAAGTATTTCCTTTAATAATATTTTTTCTTAAAGGAACAAATTTAAAAATTGTCTCCCTCTTTCCAAAAATAAACATATGTAGTGACCACTATGTTTAACTTCAAATAAATCAATTCTATTTTATATGTATATTTAAATATTATTAAGAGAATGAAGAAAAAATATTTTTTTGGAGATTAAACATAAAATAAACATAAAATAAGTTAAGTAATGATATTGATTGATGTAAATAATCCTATACATATAATTTAAAATTGGTCCAGATACCATACCTAACAGCGACATGGCCGAATCGCGTGCGTGTGAATTTATTGTTAGTCACGCAGAAGCCGTGCATTTCTCACATATTCGCGATTGAATGTCATGCTCAAGGTAAGAATTGTTCTTTTATTCGGGGCGATTTTAATTTTCTTTTTGAAAAGTCAACATTTCATGATTCACAGTAATTATGAATGAAAGTATTTTTTTACAAATTAATAAAATAAATTATATATAATATATATTGTATATTATACATACATATGTATAAATATATATATATATATGTGTATTTATATATATATATATATATATATATGTATTTATATATATATATATAATATCCTACACAAATATAGATCATCAATTATAAATATGTATTTCAACATATACAATAAACGTGTACGATTTCATTTTATAACTGCAAACGAAGAATAATTATTTTTATTTTGGAACCGTATTATTTATGAATAAAAAAATAAACTTTTTTCTGATCGATAAAATAATGTTTTCAATTTCAAATTGAACAGGATACGTGAGTGTTTGTTCAAGGAACATTTAGTTAATTTTTTGTTTCATATGTTTGACAAAAATCGAATAATCAAATTTCGAAATGCTTAAATTACTAACTCCATTCGCCAGGGGGCATAATTTAAGTTTAAACATCTATTTTTAAACGACCCCACTCTGTGTGTATATGAAACGTAAAGTAGCATCTTTCTCCTCGCCAAGGTACTTTTCTAAGTAGCTTTGCTGCTTATAAAATTTTTGTCAATGTCAATGTTAAGTATCTTTATTGTAATCATTCTTCTCTGTTTTTTTTTTCCACAAACAAAAATTTGAAACTTATATTATTATGTTTCATTACGGATACATAAATGCATACAAACATATGCATGTACTACACATATAATTTACTTTTTAGGCCTTTTATTAAAAAAAAAAAAAAACCTACACAGTATGTTTATATATATATGTACATAGGTTGTATCCATATAATAAAAAATAAAAACAAGTGGCAGGTTAGAAAAAGCAAAAACGATGGAGGCACAAGAACAAGGAGCATTCTTGGAAAAAGGCAAAAAGGAAAAAAGAAAAAAAAAAAAAAACCTACACAGTATGTTTATATATATATGTACATACGTTGTATACATATAATAAAAAATAAAAACAAGTGGCAGGTTAGAAAACGCAAAAACGATGTAGGCACAAGAACAAGTATCATTCTTGGAAAAAGACAAAAAGGAAAAAAGATCGAATAGGGAATTGAATCATTGGGGAAATCGTATATTATATCTCAAAAGAGATAATCACATACCACTTCATAGTTTCGAGTAAAGAGAAAACACGTCGCAAAAGATCGTGCCGAGTGGAAAGATGATTACACAAACACGACGACGTCAGGTAGAACGATTACGATGACAAAGCGATGATATGTTTGTGAGCGGTGGCAACAATAACAGTAGCAAGAGCAGTGGTGGTAGATCGATGCGTTGATCGATGCACTAGAAACGAACGATTGATTGATTCGATGTAATTGATACAGACGATACGAAAAATTTCTGATTAATGATTTCACGATACTCCTTGTCTAGAGCACAATCAGAGCAAAAATTTGCCACCGCGATCTAGATAAGCACCATCAGTTCATTTACGAACCGGTGGTCTAAGTTCTGTGACGAGCAAGCTAGAGCCAGAAAGCGATAGTCGTCGCGTTCTACTGGCATTGGACACATACTGACATGACCAGTATGATGTTCCTTTACTTCCATCGCCTCCTTCTCTCCTCCGATTTTCCCTACCTTCCATCCCGTTCACCTCGGTCCCCGTATCCCCGTATACCCTAATCATATTCTTTGTGCCTTGACTAGCCACGCGCTTTGAACCGACCGATTACGGGTGACTCTTATGTACAGTATGTGTACACTTATGCACTTCGTGTATATATATGTGTGTGTATATACATGTATGTGTATATATATATATATTTTATCATTACTAAATCTTTTATTTTTTATCACATACATATCATCTATCATTCAATCTATCATTCATTTTTGGTCATTTACTCAATTTCATATTCACAATCACTTTTATTTTTTATATTATAAATAATTTAATTTTGATATTCGACTTTTTATAAATCATATAATTTCGGTATTTAGTATTCGATAAATCGATCATTAGTAATAATAGTTGAATATAATAATGATAAATATTATTTTCATGAATATTTTATTCGAATTTCGATAAATTAGAAATTACACGCATTATATTATTAAAAACAAAGATTATTGGCAATATATAATTACAATAATATAATACAAATATTTTCGAAATAAATGTATAATATCAATATATATGACAATAATATCTATTATTTTCTTCTGTCTTTTAACGAATGAATAATTATAGTCGACATTTTTTTTTTAAAAAATATATACGGCTATTTCGCATATTTCGCCTTCATATTTAGAAACGTTGTGTTATTTCGGTACAGCATTGGTTAAAGCATGCTCGCTCAGAATTCGTGTGATTCTTATATTCAACGAATGTCACCATTTTTCTAGACAATTAATTCGAAATTCATTGTTTTTCGTTTGGAGGAAGTTTTATTGATTTCGTTGAAATATGATTCATTATGAAATCCTATAACAAGTAAAGTATATGCGTATCAATAAAAAATTAATTTCTATTTCTTCTTCGTTTAATTATGCTACATTATCTTTGAAATTAGATAAATAAACTGGCAAGAACTGCATTATGCCAAAATCGAGAATAGCAACAGTCATACAGAATATCGAAATATCAGACGTTGATTAAATTCTACTTATGGAATATAAAATATATATTTATCAATATATCCATCCAATATATATAAAGATGTATGCTATATAAATATTTATGTAAAAATAATAAAATATATATATATAAATTTTTATCAATATATAATCAATGATCCAATTATTGAATCAATCAATGATTTTTTGTTATTTATATTTTTAATTTTTTAAATATTTTATATTAATGTGAATTTTATTTTTTCATTTTATATATCACTTTTTTATAATTATTAATAATTTATATTATATGTTTAATACTATATAAATACATATAGAAAAGTATTTGGACACTATTTTATAGAGAAATCATCTAATCTGAAAATTTTATTTTAAAATAATAGTTTATGTGTATAATATATTATATAGAATAATTTTTTTGCCAACAGGAAATCTGTTTGAAGGAATGAAATTAATTTCTAAAGATTTCAATATTTTTTCAATTTTTGATACAATTTCATTTTTTGAAATAAGCACTATGAATATTTTTTAATTTAAAATTTTATTCTGTTTTATAAAATTATATTTAAAAAACATAAAAAAAAACATACTGAGATGTTGAATATTAATTTTATCTTTTTAAAATAATATTTGATCAAAAAAAATTGTTTCATATAAGTTATTATATTTTACATATTTATAAAATATTATTAAAAATAAAAAAATTTATTTGAAAAAAAAATTATTTAAAAAATAAAAATTTTTTTTATTTTTAATTTTTAATGAAAGAGATTTTAATAAAAGAAATATCGACAAAAAATTGTTCAATATATAAGCTATTATGCTCCACATGCACACAAACTTTCATGTAAATAACAATTTTCAAATTAAATGAATTTCTCTGTTAATTTAATATTCAAT
Source organism: Apis dorsata (assembly GCF_000469605.1). Lineage (NCBI taxonomy): Eukaryota > Metazoa > Arthropoda > Insecta > Hymenoptera > Apidae > Apis > Apis dorsata. The sequence continues at coordinate 145,085 of NW_006264219.1, read as the reverse complement.
AACCAATTTTCATAAATCAATATATTTAAACATTTTTAATATTGTAAAATTTAATAAATAAATAAAGTATATTGAATACATCACTCTCTTCGTTTTATATATATATTTATATATTATATATAAAGTGAGAATCCGTTAACTGGAGATTCTTAAGTAATTTTAATATTTTTTTCGCAAAAACTTTCATTACAGTTTTAGTGAGTTATTAACAAAAAAATAATAGCTAATCATAGACGCATAGCTTAGTTGAACCGCGACGATAATTTTGATTGTGTCAACCGAACAAGTCCAAGCAATAAAATATCAAAGGAAATTTATTGAATGTAACAAATATTTTTTTATTGATAAAAAATTTATCAAATTATATCATCAACAATAAATAAATTATATAATATTTAACATATTTTTTTCGATATATGTTATTTGGATTTGTTTATCGATCAATAGAACATATATAATCTAGCCAACACTATGTCGCGGCTAGATTACATGTTCCGTAATTGGCCCATGTTTTTTGTTAATAATTAGTTAACAAAGACGAAATTTTGTAACGAAAACAATGTTACTCAAAATTATTAGAAATCTCCAATTAACGAATGTTCTCATATTTTTGTGACACCCTGTATATCTATCATATACTATTTTTTTAAAAATTTATTGAATTTTATTTCAATTATATTTTATGATAAATAAAAATAATAAAAAAATATTGTCGAATTTTAAAAGTTAGTCGATATGATATTTATCTATCTATAATTCTATCTAATCTAATTTAATAATTAATAATTCTATCTATCTAATTTATATTTCTTTAATCTTAAGATAACTAACTAATTCACTAATAATCAAGGATTATTTATAATTCATGCTATATATTCTTAAAAATGTTTCTTTATTAAAATTTATAAAAATTTTATGTTAATAGAAATTAATTAAAACACACAATTTAAAAAAAAATTTTTAAATAATCAATTATTCTCTATTAACTCTGAATCAGTTTGAGAATTCAAAAAAATTATTTATAAAATAATAATTTTCAAATTATTATCAAATTAAAAAATTTTTAAATATTTTATAAAAGATTTTATAAAAATTATTAAATATCTTAAGTTACAATAAGTTTATATGTAATTATCCAAATTTGAATTTTTATATAATTTGATTTTTTTTTATATAATTTGATGTATTTTGTTTTTTATATATTTTTTTTTATTCAAATGAATATTTTTATATTTATTTTTTTACAATTTTGCTAATTTTTAAAATTTCAATAATATTAATTTCTAAAATTTTTCAGTTTTCAGAATCGTTATGAAATATATATATTATAAACAACAAATGAATAACAAATTAAACGCTAATAATTCAAACTTTTGTCGTTATATGATGAAACTAGCATCATACAATTCATACAATCATTACGTATAAAATAAGTTCATAGCCATTTCAATGCGTATAGTTCAAAAGTTTTTAAGAGGTCGCTGTATACTTCGACCTTGCTTTGACTTTGTTGAAACGAAGTGTATCGATAGAAAATATTCCAAAGTGATCGAAAGTTTTACTAATAGAAACGTTGAACAAACTACATTAACGTTGAGGAACATTAATAATACGTTTCTTGTCTTAAGTACTATTATACCAAATTTAACGTATTCAACATCAAAAGGCATGGCACTGAATAAACTCAGCATTGATAAAGTTGACCTTACAAATAAACGAGTGCTTATACGGTAAATATTTTTTTGCATTTATAATTCAGCTAGAATATCATTATTGTATGAAATATATATTCTCACGTTTCGTATGTTTTAATTTCATATATAATGTGATATATATTAATATAAAATAATTGATATTCCGTAATCATAGGTTAAAAAAAATAATTTAATGTCTTTTACTTATTATTCATAATCAAATTGTAAGTTTAATAATAATTCAAGCATAAAATTAATCATTAAGTTTAATGCTATTATAGGGTAGATTTCAATGTACCTTTAAAAGATGGTAAAATCACCAATAATCAAAGAATTGTTGCTGCTTTGGATACAATCAAATATGCTCTTTCAAAAAAAGCTAAGTCTGTTATTTTAATGTCACATTTGGGACGTCCAGATGGTAAAAAAGATATGAAATATACTATAAAACCTGTAGCTGATGAATTAAAATCTCTTCTTGGAAAGGAAGTTCTATTCTTAAATGATTGTGTTGGATCAGAGGTTGAAAATGCATGTGCTAATCCAGAACCAGGAACCATTATCTTACTTGAAAATTTGAGGTTTCATATAGAAGAAGAAGGTAAAGGAGTGGGAGAAGATGGAAAGAAAGTAAGTAAATTATATATGATGATATCATTATCTATATAATAAATTTGATAAAGCAATTTATTTTATTTTATTAGATAAAAGCAGATAAAACAAAAGTAGACGAATTTAGGAAATCATTGAGAAAATTAGGAGATGTTTATGTTAATGATGCCTTTGGTACAGCTCATCGTGCTCACAGTTCTATGCTTGGTGAAGGATATGAAATAAGAGCTAGTGGTTTTCTTTTAAAGAAAGAATTAGAATATTTTGCCAAAGCATTGGAGAATCCTGAGAGACCATTTTTAGCAATATTAGGAGGTGCTAAAGTTGCAGATAAAATACAGTTGATTGATAATTTACTAGATAAAGTTAATGAAATGATAATAGGTGGTGGAATGGCTTATACCTTTTTAAAAATATCGAAAAATATGAAGGCAAGTGCATGTAAATATATAAAATTATTATTTCATTTAGGGTAAGTAATTTAAATTACTTTTATTAAATTACTTAAATTATTTATTTTTAATCTAGATTGGTAATTCATTATTTGATGAGGAAGGAGCAAAAATCATTAATAATTTATTATCAAAAGCTGAGAAAAATAAAGTCCAAATACATTTACCAGTTGATTTTGTTACGGCAGATAAATTTGCAGAAAATGCAGCTGTTGGTGCAGCAGATATAGAAAATGGTATAGCTGATGGTTGGATGGGACTTGATGTTGGACCAAAATCAAGAGAATTATTTAGTCGTAAGTTTTAATTTATCTTATATCAATTTATAGTATATCAATATTGCAAAAATATTTATCAATTTTATTGAATTCAATTCAGAACCTATTAAAAGAGCAAAAACAATTGTATGGAATGGTCCAGCTGGTGTTTTTGAATTTGAAAATTTTAATAAAGGCACTAAAAGTCTAATGGATAATATTGTTGAAGCGACATCAAAAGGTGCTATTTCTATAATTGGTGGTGGTGATACAGCTACTTGTGTTGCTAAATGGAAAACAGAAGATAAAGTAAGCCATGTTAGTACTGGTGGTGGTGCAAGTTTGGAATTACTTGAAGGAAAAGTTTTACCAGGAGTTGCTGCTTTATCTTCGTTGTAATTTCTAGTTTATTCGATATCATCTACATCTATAGATTTTGATTAGATCTCAAAAATGTTAATTTCATTTAATTATTAAATTAGCAATAATATAATAATAATAAAACAAAAATGTTTATTGTTAATCTTGGTAATCTATATTATATTGATGTAATTTATATTTAAAAATATCTATATTCATCTCATATTTATATATGAGATACATCGATATTCGTAAATAAAACAAAAATTTAAAATATATTTATGATTATAAAAAAAAAAGATTATACTAAATACAGTATTTTAATACTATTAACCATTTCATATGTTGTTATTTTCTCATGTAATTATTTTTTCTTTTTTTCTTTCTTGAATAATGTATATTTAATGTTTCATTTAAAATTATAATCGTTATTATTAAAAAATTCGATTGCGGAAAAAAATAACACACGAATAATTGTACAAAATACATATTGCACTTAAATTATAAGAAAAGAACATATTTAAATAAGATAACAATAAAATATTTAAACATTTAAAATAGAAGTAAGATTTTACAATTACTATAAATAATTGTACATGTAAATTAAAGCGCTACTAATATGACCAAATTTTACTTTTCTCCAATGCAATAATAATTTAAATTATTTCTAGTATACAAAAATGTATCTAATTTTATGATAATACATATATAGTTCGTTTAGAGATAATATAATTACAAATGTAGTATTAATTGATAACATATATTAATATTTTTATATCACTAGCATTCAATAATTGTTATATTTTTTATATCTTTCAATGAACTATACATATATACCTAACATATAAAATTTATAAATGAGGAACATTTTATACAATCATGATCCCTTGAACATACTATTATTAAGAATAATAAATCATATTAAATATTTTCCCATATATCATTTGTATATATATATATATATATATACACATACATATATATATACATATAAACACCCATGGAGTGTATATCTTAATTTGTTATCTCAATTTTTTTTTAAATAATAATGTCTTCTATTATAGAGCCATAAAAATTGCGAATAATTATTAAAATTAATTTACATTAAACAACAGTTTTGTGATGATTCCATGCTACGTAATAATGCTGGAATCACAGAATCACCTTCAGTATCAATTTGAAAAGGTGCTGTTTGTTCACCTATCAATTCTTCAGGTAACTGACCACAAGCTTGTACTTCTTGCATAAGTGATATTATTGTTTCAAAACGTTTCCTTTTTATTTCTTCCGTATCATCATCTTTTTCTTTATCAAGTTCAATACATACCTAAAATGAAAGATTAATTTTATCCGCTTTTAAAGTAATAGTATAATGTTTATGGAAATGATATATTTTTATAGCTATTTTAATTATATATATAATAACCTGTTGCATTAATTTAAGTTGTTTTGTAAACCGTTGTAGATCATTGGATGATACTGTTGTTTTTTTCTCTTCTAACCATTCAGAATATTTTTCTATCAATTCTTTCAATGATGGATATAAAATTTCTTTAGATAATAAATGCTGTAACATTCCTTGCATAAATGGTAAAATAGCACCAGGACCATCTTCTAAAGATGCTTGTCCAAATAAATCTGATAAATCAGCTTCACTCTACAATATTTTTATGAATGAATTTAAAGATTCAAAGGATTAAAAAAAAAAATCATATAATTTCTGAAAATAATTACCTGTAAATTTTCGGATGTTGCAGATAAATCATTTAATGCTCGTGCAATGGCAGATTTGAAATCTGTACTCACAGTATCTTTGTCAAAACTATCTTCATCATTTATTACACTAGCAACTGTTTGTGCCATTTTTTGGAAAGAAGCTCCTAATTCATTATCTGATCCTAATGAAAAAACTTTTAATTATATCATTCTTACATAATTATATCATTTTTATATCTTTTTTTAAATTATAAAATTTACCATTTTGAATAAAATTTTGTAGATTTTCCTCAAATTGTTCTGCTGCTTGTTTAATAAAATCTGTAGTCCAAGCATCCTCTGAAATATCAGATATATTCTTATCTGGCATAGATTCAAGAATATTTACTTTACATATATCTTCTTTTTCTGATTTTTGTTCTTTATTGAAATCTTTTAAAGCACCTAATAAATAACAATAATTTTTATTAAACTTAAATTTAAAATAAAATATTTGTTATCTTAAATGTTTTCTTTTTTCTCTTTAAATTTAGAAATGTTATAAATTATATAATAAAAAATTAATCATTTTTATAAAAAAAACACTAGTACAGAAAAAAATAGTATATTTATACAGTCTTTATAAAAATTTACTAAAACTTTACTATTTTTTTCATCCTCCTCCTTTGTTTCATTTTATTTTGACTATATCACATTTTTCATATTTTTATATAAAATTTTTAAATAAAATTAAATATAAATATCTATTTAAGAAACATATCAAAGAAAAACAAAGATGAAATCGTTAAACATTTACATAATATAAGGTTAGGATTTTTAGTTATATTCATTTAATGACAAATTATACAATTATATTTACTCACTGTCTAATAAATCGTTTAATTCTTGATCTTCTGTTTGCTGTATAGATTTTTCATTAGCCATAGCTATCCTTTCTTAATTTTGACGTTTAATAAACTTTAAACTTTTATATGAAAATTCATCCAACAAAACGTTATAGCTTCATCATCATTTACATCATTCATATATAAATCATATACAATTTGACCGGGTAAAATTGAAAATTTTAAATTAAGCATTAAGAAATAAAAGATAGAGGGATATTTTAACTGTTATTCATCTAATATATAATGTGAAATTTCTATCATCACATCTAATTATATTAATACGAAGAAAACATTTTAATCGAAAATATTTAAATAAATATTTATATAAAATGTAAATATCGGTTAACTTATGCATAACAATTTTTTTATGATTTTATTATATAAACATAAAAATTGATATATAAAAATATCGATTTAGATTTGCCTATTTATTTAAGCAATTAGATGAAATGAAAAGAGAATAAAATAACTCTATCTCTATCACGTCAACTCTGCCTTCATCTAACTTATTGCTTATTCATCAAACTTAAATTAAAATAAGTTAATAAAAAAGTTTTTATCGATATTTTTATATATTATTTTTTATGTTTGTTTTGGACATCAAAATCGATATGCAAAAGATATTTTACATTCTATATGATAATTTTGTTTTCAAAATATAATTTATACTTTTTTCTCAAAAGTTTTTTTATAAAAATAATATATAAGAAAATACATAAAATATTGATTCCTACATTTATAGAAATGATTAATAAATCAAACATGTGTAATGTAATATAAATAAAATACATTTTTTTTATTTATTAATGATATTTGATGATATACAAATTTAATACACATAAAAGGGATCCAATATTATTATAAATTATCTTTCTTGATTTGTATCCTGATCAGAGAAAACTTTATTCAATAATCGATAACATACATCTATCTGATCAGGATTTTCCTCTTGTTTTAAATCTTTTATGTAACGTTCTATAGTAGATTGTAAGCAAAGTTCAGGTCGTCGACATTCTTTTAAAGCAGGGAAAAAATTATCATTGGTCAAACCATCAAGAATATTTAGCAATTGATCTCTGAAATATATTAAATTTGATTCAATATATACTTTCAACATATTCAATATCAATTATATTAGAAAAATAAATTTATAAAATAATACCTAATTTCTGGAAGTAGATCACCAATGGCCAGCAAACCTGTTGCTTGTTCAATTAGACCCATATTCACTAATGTTAACTTTAAATCATTTACATTTTCCTTACTACATAAAGAAGATAAGAGAAATGCAGATTTAATTTGTAATTTTTTTATTGAACTCTGCATAGCTCTTAAGAGAATTGAATATCCATCATTTATATCCATGTATTTTAAAGACATTGGATGTTCTCGAACTATGCCTATATTTAATATATATAATTAATATTAAATTAATATAAATAAATATATAATTAATATATATTTATATATATTATTATTATATATATTATATATATTATTATTATAAAAATTTTTTACTTACATGATACTGCATACAAAGCTTTAATTCTAACAGTTTCTGCAGGATCTGTATCTATCATATTCAATAATATAGGAAACAAGCCAGTTTCTAAAAATCTTTCTTGACAAAAGGGGTTATTTTGAGCTAATTCAGCAATTACATCTGCTGCTCTCCATCTAATACTGCTATGTGGAGAGTTTAAGCATGGACCAAATATCGAAAAACCACCTATTTTATAAAAATCATTGGCAATGTCTATATTATCTACAAAATCTGCAATTTTTTCTAAAGCAGATTCATGTTGTGATGTATCATCATCTGGACGAAGATCAATTACATTTGACAAAACTTTAATGGATTTTTGTAATTCCTCAATTATATTACATGACAATGAGGAAAGAGTTTGTTTCAAAAATTCTTGTCTCTATAAGCAAGATTTTTAATATATCTTTAATGAATTTCTTATAGAAATTATATAGATAATTAAAGTATAGTAAAGTTAAAGTAAATATATTTATGCTACCTACTTCTTCATCCATAGATTGAAATGGAGTATCGCTGGTTACATTCTGAGAATTTGTTGCTTCCATAGCAAATCTGAGCAATCCTTGTAAATTTGTTGGTTGTCTGGGTTGGTTTGGTAATGGTTCAAGTACTTGTGGTTCGGTGTTATTCATACTTGATGGTCCTTCAATAGATAATGGTCTTGCTCTGCTGTTTACGCGTGGTTGTCCTTCTGTTTTTTCTCGATTGTTCGAAGATTGAGAACTAAAATAATTTTAAAATAAATTAGATAACCTGTAGTAGCTTTCAAATATTAATAAAAAACAAATATGAAAATAATAGAAATAATTTTTACTTCTCCATTTTTTCTATAACTTTAGTCGTATGAGCTGCACCCATTAATTAATCTGTCTCACATAAATATTATATCAATAAAATAAGAAAGAGAGCATTATAGAAATTTGATTGATGTTGCTACTATTTTTCGTTATTACTTTCGTAAATTCTAGAAACAAGAAAAATGTTCGAAGCTTTCCTATTAAAAAACAATCTCGAGACTAGAGAAAAATTGGTTAGAGGCGCAAATAACTTTGTTATACGCGTGCGCATAAGTACATATAAATTTCTTAATTAAAAAAACTTAATTTTTGATGGATTAATCATCTCAGAAAAATCAATTAGCTAATTTATTACGATCTTATAATTTATGATACGTATAAATTAATATATATTATAATACATATAAATAAATTATTATTAAGGAAATTTATATATAAATTTAATTTTTTTATATATAATTTTATTGCAATATATATTTATTATATGCGAAATAAATTATTATATTACAAATTATATATTATAATACAAAAATGTATTTTATTAAAATTTTTTTTTATATAATAATTTATAGTAATATACATCCTTAGTTTTTATATTTTAAATATATAAATTTAATATGTACAGAGAATTTCTGAAATTTCATTCTGTCCATCTATGACAACAATGCTGATTAGTACACACATAATATAACCTCATCTCTTCTTCTGCTCGTCTAGTTTGTGCTTGAAAAAATACTGCTTCTCTATGGTTACACTTTGGACAAGGATGATCTTCTGTTCTTGGTAAAGTAGGATCTGATATAACATCTGCGACAATGTGTGTCAATTCACTAGAATTATAAAAAAAATTATAATAAAATACAATAACACATTTTTGTTGTAAAAATTATAAGTTTATTTTTAAAAATAAAGAAAAAATTTCGTTTCTGATGAAAATTTAAAAATTATATATATGAATATATTTACAAGTTATGCATATTATCACTTTTACTTACTCTATTTCGTGCATAATCTTATTCACATAAATACAATTGCTATCAGCGAGTTGTTTAAAATCACAATTTCTACACTACGAAGTTAAGAATAAAAAATTTTAAATAATTTGATTCAAAGATAAAATTTATTTTGCATAAAATACTTACTGCATACATTAAAACTTTATTTTCTTTATCTTCTTTTGGATATAACATATTATTACATTCTTGACAAAATCTAATACCAACAAAACCTGGTCCATCATCATGTGTATCATAACCAGTTATTTTGGACATATTTCGTGCGCTTTTGTTTCTATTTTATAATAAAATTCATATAAATAAATAAAGAAAACAATGGAATTACTGTTTACCAAATATCCAACGAAGTAAAGAGTTAGTTAAACTTCAATCATAGTATACCAAGATTTAAGATTTTCATACAATAAATAAATGTGTCAATGAATGTATCAAATCAATTTTAATGGTAATATTGTATTTAATTTACGTTATTAAAATTCATATCAATATAGAATTAAATAAAAATAAAATAAATTCATATGAATGAAGAATCATTATTATAAACTTATGTTAATGAAAAATCACTAAATAAAAATAAAATAATTAATAAATAAAGTAATATATATTTTTTAAAATATTTTTTTAAACCAATAAAAATTCACATGCAATTAATTAAATGATAATTTATTTTCATTGGATATGATATAATCAATAATTTTAATTTTAAATGTTTTATATACATGAAAATAATTTGATAAAAAATTACTATTATTATGATCTATATGATAAAAAAGGAAAAAAATGAAAAATTTAAAAATACAGATACATTTAATTAAAATATTATATTGGATTATAAAATTTTTTATAAAATAAATTACTAATCATTTTCTAAATATGTTTTAATATTTTAGTATTATATCGCATACTTGAATCAATGAAAACGTTGATAACCTTAATTTCTCTAAAGTTTATGGAGCGTTTTCATATAATGGCGCGAATGTACATATATAGAAATCCGATAGAAGAAATAGTGACAATTCTAATTAATAGAAACGAGAAAATTATATGTTTTGTTAAATCTTAATGTTGAAAAAAATAAAAAATTTAAAAAAAAAAAATTTTTATAAAGTCATCATTTTCAATCGTTTAAACCAATCAATATGTATAATTATTATTTTCAGTGAAAAAAAAGATTAAGATTTTAAATAAAATAAAAAATAATATTGATATAAAGTATAATAAAAATATTTTATAAAAATTAATTTTTTAATAAAGAATAATTTTAAAAATTATAAAATTTTTTTAATAAAAACTGTGAAATTTATATAATATAGCTATATAAATAGATAACTATGCATAAATATATATAGACTGGTTGTAGACAAAGGTTCGGGGAGTTTAACGTTCGTAAGAGTTTTCAGGAAAGGCAAGAGGTGCGCTAGTGTTCCACTAAGCTACCCCCAACCTTACTACCCCCACCCTTTCGTTCGAGCTCCCCTAGCTAGTGCAAATCTCGGCGGATGAATGTTTTCTTAAGGGATTCTTCCCGAAAGCGACGCGAAAATCTGAGAGGAGTCGACCAAGCTGAAAATTCGTGAGTGAAATCATTTACTGTAAAATTTATACTATATTTCGTTGTTTGGATTCCCAAAGTTCATAGGATTTGATTTCGGAAATTAAAAAGAAAGACCAAACTTGTGTTCAAGGCGTTCCTGGGGGGTGATGGCACTCACGCCGACAGCGTCTCCCACAAAGATTTCACCATTTTTCTATTGACAAAAAAATCTTATACATCTCCACGTACATTCGATATTTTTTGGTTAACCTGTCGGCTAGTACGCTTTGAGCACGTGATTACGATAAACGCCGCATAACTAAAGTTTGTATTTGAACATTTTTTCCGAGGAATTCATTTATGTGCTTCCAACGACAGATTTGTTTTGTTGCACATTCGTTCTCGGCTAGTGCCATGGATTTTCTTTAAAGGCTTCTCGATGTTGATTTTCTCCTTTATAATTGCACTAAGCTACAATAAAATTACCAATTTGAATATTGGATCGCAGGTATATCTTTTATATTTTTCAATTATATATTACGCATTTATACATAATTATTTATAATAGTAGATAAATTTGTATAGTTGATACTAAAATTTCTTTAGTAATACAGCCATATTGTATATTATTCTAAACAAATTTTGTTAAATAAATATAATTTTTGTATTTATTTTTTATCTTTATATATTTTATATTTATGTAAACATATTTTCATTATCTTATATGGAATCTATATTAATATTTATTTTAAAGTGTTTTA
>NW_006264219.1:128816-133233 GCF_000469605.1 Apis dorsata | reverse complement strand
TATTATTCTTTGATAAAAAAAATATAATTTGTTCATTAATTTATTCATATATATATATATATATATATTTTTTATCTATAATTATCTATAATATATTTTTGAGTTCAATAAATTTTCATTAATGAAAAAGATTTTATTTGAAATATATAAAATATTTTGAAGTTAATACATTGATTTGATAAAAAATTGAAATATTTGATTATAAAGAAATAAATAAAATTACAATAATAATTAAATGTATATATATGTATACGATATGATATATATTTATATTATATTTATATATTTATACAAGTAAAAATTAAAATATCAAAAGCCTGAAATAAAATATAATAAGTGGATTTTATTGTTTACAATATTATTTGGAATATTTATTTCATAACAATTTAAATCATAGCTTATGTATGTATAATAGTTATTTAATATCTAAAATACGTTAGACAATTTTGATATTTTACAATATTTGATAATTATAATATTTTTATGAAATTTTTTTAAAATATAAAAATGTAAAATATGTAAAATATAAAGAAAAATATATTGATATTGACAGGAAATTTATTCTAAAGCTGCAGAATAATGGAAAGCGGAAGCAACCTGCCTACGCCGGGTAATTATCCTGGTGGGGATCGTCAACAGTTTTGCGTTTCATGGAACTCTCATCAATCAAATATGCACAGTGCATTTCCAAAACTTTTAAGTTCTGAACAATTTGTTGATGTCACTTTAGCCTGTGATGGAGGCTCAATAAAGTGTCACAAAGTGGTATTATCCGCTTGTAGTGATTATTTGGAACGTTTACTATTAGAAATACCTTGCACTCATCCTATTATATTTTTGAGAGATATGAGAATGTGGGAACTTCAAGCATTAGTGGAGTTTATGTATCGTGGTGAAGTATATGTAGAACAACAACAACTTGGTAAATTAATGCAAGCTGCTGAAGTTTTGCAGGTAAATAAATAAAAATATTTTTTAAATAAAAATTTATTTATATAGTAAATACTTATATAGAATTCTAGAAAAGATACATATAGATTGTATTAATTCTTACTTAATAATTATATCACCAGGTTCGTGGTTTATTTACTCAAGGATCAAGTGATAATTCTTCAAGTGAAAGTGGTTCACAACAATGCGATTCTAATGCTACTGTTGCACCTACGATCACACAACAGGATGGATCTGACTATAAATCTGAGGAAACTCCATCTGAGGATGGAACTTCAAATACTAATTTTCTAGAGAATACATCGATTGCTGCATCTAGTACAGCAAATGCTCCATCACACAGTACTACACCGGTTCCACAGAATTCTAATTCATCAAATTTTATGAATATGGAGCACAGTGAGGCATTACAACATTTGGAAAAAGCACTTAGTGTTTGCGAAGCAACTTTAACTGAGACTCAGGGCATGGTTAGAATGGAACCAGACGAGCAATTTACCCAACAGCAAGATGTCAAGCCATACTCCATTAGTATGGTACCGAGCAGCAATTGTAATCCTAGTAGCCCGTTTCCTGCAATTGAAGGTAAGGAGGAAAAGGTAGAACAAAAAAAGGATAAATAATAATAATAAAAAATTTAATAAATAAGTATTGAAATTGAATAAATAAATCAAAGAACTTTGTTTTATCAAAATCATGCATATTTTTTATAAAATTTTATGTTTTGTTATTTATAATTTTACAAATTTCAACACAATAAATAGCACTAAATTTTAAAAATATTTAATATTGAATATTGACTATTGACTATTGACTAATCATTGGCTGAAAATTTATTAGATTGCAATTAAATAATCTGACAGAATGAACAAGATATTTTTTTTATTATATTTGCTCTTATATAATTTTCAGGTTATCAAAGACGACAAAGACGTTCAGAAGAGGAATTGAAGCAAGCTTCGGATATGGTAGCACGTGGTATGACGTTTCAAGTTGCTTCAGAAAAGTACAAAATTCCGATAAGTACGATTCGATTCTATATGGTTAGGAAAGGTATATTACAAAGGCGAAAACGCGGTCGTGGTTCGAGTAATCTTGGCATGAATAGTCAACCGGGAAGTCCTGCAAGTCCGCCATATCATATGATGAACTATCGTTTGCCAGAAAGCCTAAACTCCAGCCTACCGTAGTGCAGTACGAAAAGTAGCGAGTTTTTAGATTTGAGTTGAATCGAACAAATTTTTTATTGCCACGTCGAAGCTGTTCCAGGCTGTCATTCTTCCCATCTTTATTGACTCACACTGAGTTATTCGTTTCTCGTTTAAACATTTACGACACGCGATTACGCATGCTTAGTGCAAGTGCGTTTTCGTCAAACTGCTCGTTATTCTATACACATTTATTGCATTTACAGAAGATAGTAATTTAATAGAAAATAATTGACAAGATGTACGTATCGTACACGATAGGCACTTTAGTCTTGAACAGCTCGGCTCCGTGTACATAAGCATCATATGAGTTTTCGAACGCAGCATCGAAATGAAAAGGATATGTTTCAAAACTAATAAAAGATGAAAAAATGATTCGTTTACATGAGAATCATTGTAGATGTAATCATTGATTAAAAATAATCTATAATTGGTTGTAGTGATAGTTTTTTCATCTTATTTTCTACAAATTTTATGATGTAAAAATAAAAAAAAATACATCTCGATACAGCGTTCGAAAATCGCCTGTACGGTTCAGTTTTGGGCCGTGTTCCGTTCTTCTACTTAGTGACACATACACCTTACGTATATGGATAACGTAAGAGGTATTTTTTTGAGTCCTATACACTGATTGCTATAACAGATTTACAAAATACGGTTCATGGAAAAGTTTGAACGTGTCACTCGAATCATATTTTTACGATCAATGGAAAATCTTTTGATAATACGTATCTATAGGGTAGGTTCTTTTTTATTACGTCCTATTTATACATATACACATACATATATATGTAGATGTGTATATATGCGCGCGCGAATGTAATTTTTTGCCTGTTTGTCTATTTAGTGAATGTCCATGTTGTGTCTGTGCCTGTATGGGTTTATGCGCGCGTGTATGTACATATGTAAATGCATAAATATATATATATATGTGTATATACTTGAATAAAATGTACATGTACTCTATTAAGTTGCTTTTTTTTTGAATAGTAAATGCGATTTATCTAGATATCGAAATATTAAGCATTAAATTTCGGTTTTTAAAACCAACAAAATATAGTAAGTCGTTTACGAATATTATGTTACTTTTATTTAACATAAAAATCAAGACAGAAACGGTGGAATCGAAGCTCGCGATTTTAAAAGACGTACGATATATTATACGTATCACATGATCGTATGCTTCGTCCATGAACGAATTAGTCACTATGTTCAAGACTGGTAACACGTGGCTGATCCGCAACCACGTCGAATCTTATACCGCAAATCTGGATCTACTACACAAATATTTTTGTAGACACTTTGCGCGTGGAAGGTGTCTTCTTTCTGCCTTTGTATATGCGTGTGTTTATATATTTATATATGCATATATATATACACATACATGTACACACATAATACGTATATACATACGCATATAAATTACGAGAATGAAAATTGTATCGAAACTTATACATGAACATATATATGTATAAGCTCAATATATGAACATGTATAGTTCGATAATTACACATTCAATGGCTCGATGAACCGGTACCCGTTGAAAAACTTTACAATTTAGCTTTCGTCACAAGAAAAAAGGACGTTAAGGGAAACGAATGATCATGATGTACGTAGCGTAATGCTTTTTACATGCTAGTGTACAAATGATATTTATAATCTATCGTCAAAATCCAGCAGTTTTCATACAAGTGATCGAATATATTGTATGATCCTTTTATGAATACTGGATCTGCCTTTTCGAAAGATTAAAATGATTAGTACATACATTTAAAATTGTGTATACACATGATCGGCGCGCATGCACGTATATCTTACATATAATATACGTATGTGCATGCGCGCGCGCATGCACTCTTACATACACATTCACTCACACATATACACAAAATGTAATCGTACAGTGTATTGCCTTTGTTAAATAGCATTCGGATAAAGCCATATTTTTCCATGCAATGCAATAATCCAGCAAAGTAAATTACCGTAAAACGTGAAAACAGCCTAAATAGAAGAGTGCCAGATATGGGAGAAAAAAAAAAGTTAAAAAGTGAAGATAATGATATTGACGATGATCATGATAATGATGATAATGACGATGACAATGAAGATAAAAAAGAAGATGTGATGATGATGAAAGAAATATAGAAAAAAAGAAGAAAGGAAAAGAAAAAGAAGTGAAATAGAAAAGTATTCAAAGTGAAACGCTGTACAGACAATTTCCTACCATTCAGAACGTATCTGCCTTTTATTCTGGCCTC
>NW_006264219.1:121127-128627 GCF_000469605.1 Apis dorsata | reverse complement strand
AAAAAAAAAAAAACAACTAAAAATTAGGTTAGGAAACTTTGTGAACATTTGGTTACTCGCGGTACGTAGGAAGCCCTAACATGTAATCACATTCGCGTGAATTCGAGGTGGAAACGGATTGAAAAATCTACTTTTTATATTAAGGGACCCCTACCTCTGCCTCTCTTTCCCTCTCTACAATATATTATGTTCTTTCCGATCATTTTGATTTTTTTATTATAGATAGATTGGAAGTCTAAATTGCAAGAAGAGAGAGAGAGAGAGGGAGAGAGAGAGAGAAAGAGAGAGAAAATAATGGTTAGAGGATGGGAGGAAGGGAGAGAAACGCATATTTAATTCTTATACTATATTCGTTTATCCATTTTCATTCAAATAGATCTAATTTCGTTTTCTCTTCTTTCCCTATTTATCTCTTTATCTCTTTTTTTTATGTTTTATATATATATATATATATATATGTATATCTATATATATTTATGTTTTAATATATATAAATATATATAATAATATAAATATATATATATATTTTTTTTTTCGATGAGATTTGATTTAATCTGATCTTTATCGAAAAAGAAAAGTAAAAAAAGATATAAATTGCATCGTATACAGAGCGTTGTATGATTAAAATCGGATGTTAAAATAAAAAATAAATAATGGGGTAGTTTTTTATCGAAATGCATAGTATCGTTGCTCGAGATTTCGTATCGCGCGAATCATCGTTCAAAGAGTTCCAGTTGACAAAGGTTTTATACAGATCTATTAAAAACCAGTATTTCAAACCAATGAAGAATAATTAGTTTTCTAATAATAACGATACAATTTACGTAAATTTAGTACAGTGCTTAAGTCAGTAATGCTCAGCGTATCTAACAAATATTTTTAGTGGAAAGCCATGTCATACTCACATGTATTATAATGCCCTTAAACTATATAAACTAAACAACAATCAAAGAAGCGTGAACGATACTTGACTATTATTATTATTATTATAATTATTATAATTATAATTATGATTATGATTATTATTATGATTATGATTATTATTATTATTATTGTAGCTGTTTCCCTAGGAATATGTAGATCGTAGCCACTTCGAGGCAATTTACGTAATTAGATTATCGCTTCGAAATACACTTTTATATGGCGGTATTATTATTTGTAGATAGAATTTGCGATTATACTTATTACAATGATCAATCGATTGCTACATTAAGGTTTGTTTTTACAGTTACCGAGATCAATGTCCTACGAATAGTGGGAATACGATCGATCGGTCTTCTCGTTGATCTTATTATGTAGCTATCATTTTGCTTTTTTTTAAAAATATTTTTTTGTTTAATTCGTACGTGTGTATTATACATATATTTATATGTATGCATATATATATACACACACACACACATACATATATATATATATATATATATTTTTTATTATATATTCTTCTGTTAAAAGTGAAGTATTTGAATTTTCAACATATGGACGATTGGAATAAAGAGTGAGTGAGATGATGAAGTAAAAAGGGAGATTCATAATTTTTGCAATTTTTCGAACTCGATTTGAACGATGAATACTTTATTGAGCAAAAACAAAAATTAGTCCAATATGTAAAATCTCTCGGTCGATCTTCCCGTCCCGAAGTAATAAATAGACCGATCGATCGATTCCTTGCTCGAATTACAATCGTGAAGAACGTTCTATAGATATTTTTCGAAGGGAAAAAAAAACACAAACCTCTAAAAAGTCCAATTTTCTAAACGTAGGTTCCTTAAGAGTAACAAATTTAGCGTAACCGTTAAGAAAGCGTTGGCATGTATACGTTGGTCGAGGTGCCGTCGTATCGAGCTATGAGATAGACTCTCTCTCTCTTTCTCTCTCTCTCTGAATGTTTGTTATTTAGAAAACACGATCGAGCGACGGCATTGCACGACAATGTGACCTATGTGTTTGAATGAACGCAACGTTTAAGACGCGAATACACGGATAAATTGGCGATTAGTGGTAAATGTATTTACATGATCGTGCAAAAAATGATGCGCTGTTCGAAAAGAGTTCGAAAAAAAGTGCGCTGCACCCGTCGCTCGGATATTACATCGTGAAAGAGAAAAAAAAATCGAATTAATCGAAAGAAAACGAGGAAAAAGAAGGGGAGAAAAAAGCAAAAGGGAGAAGAAAATTGGAAAGAAGAGAAAGGGGAAGGAGAAAGCGTCGAATTGTATTTCTTTTTCTTCCTTGTTTCTACGTTTCTGTCGTGGCCCTTGAAGAGAAAAGTGGAAAACACGGAATGAAAGACAGAGGCAGAGATTGGTAAAAGGGCGACGGCATTGTTCGCACGATTACCGAATGATTTCGAGAGGAAACTTCCGAAATTATTAATCGGTTATCTAGTAAAAGTTGATAATATAATTATTGCAAATATTTATTATGAATATCTTTTTATTCGATAAGAAAGAAAAGAAAAAAAGAAGGACAAAATATAATTGGAGCATATAACGATAAATCGAATTCGAAGTTTCCTCGAATCGCAACACATAAGCACTTCTGTACAGAATTTTTCGTAGGTTGCGAAGATTTCCATTGAAAACTCTGCACTTGTCGGCTTCGTGAAATTAAAGTATTGTTGTTTGATTTAACGCATAAGCTGTACGTTAAGGAAAAAAAAAAAAAATTGCTTATAATTTAGGGTCGTGTAACGTGTGTTAGCGAAGCATGCTTCTAAGTAGAAAGATAGGACAACGCTATAACAATAATTATTATAATTAAAATAAATTAAGAATATAAGGCATTTAATAAGTGCAAAGTATTTCTTAATAAAAGTACTTCCAAAAATGATATTGCGTTCAATTATTTTGTAAAATATTTTTTAAAGCGTGAATTATTTTCGTCGTCGATTTAATTTGTTTCACGTATATATATATATATATTATTATATATATATATATTTCAATAATTGCAAACGAATCGAAAGTAGGATCGTTAGATATCGAACAGCGGAGCAGCCGAGGTGTAGAGAGGAATACGTAAAATTCGAATCAATAGAAATCGATTTCTAACAATAAGTACATATATAGATGTAGTTTTTGCGATGATTAATCCTTTAATATCCGGATTTTTAAAATTGTTATCTTAAAATTATGATAACATATATATGTTATACTTATTTTGAAATCGAAAATATTGATATTGAACCGGCCTAAAAAATATTCTCTGTTTTAACGCATATAGATACAACATTGGACGTTAAGAGGTAAAAAAATACAAAAATTTTCTTGAAAAAATAATTTATTATTAAAATTATCCATTTTTTAACAGTTATTATAAAAATAGTTTTTATTAACTATTTGTAAAACATATATATTTGAACCTTGTAGTTTATATAAATAACACGCATAAATTTTTTTCTAATTTTTCATAATTTGCATGTTTCTTTTTTTTAATTGGATAAAATAGAAATATATTTTATCATAGAGAACAAAGTTTTTTTTTTTTAATATTCTTTGAAGTTGATGAACAATTATGATCTCTTCTTTTCTATTTAATTGAATAAAATTGACATCTATACACATTAATGCTCTGTATTTTCATCTTTAATGTTCAGTGTTGTATCGATGTAACATATTTTCAACTATAAAATACTTACATTATAAGATTTGAAACGATTTTATAATATTTTTGTACACTTAATTTATCTTTTAATCAAATGTTAAGATGAAAATTTTAATGAAAAAAAAAAAAAAATATGTACCTTTATTATTTTTCTAATGATTTATTTGAATGATATAAGAAACACAAAAAGAAAAGATAAATTATTTAGAATAGTAATTGTCTCATCAATTTCAATGTTCTTGAAATATGTTGTTAAGGTCATCATTCTAAATAACTTTTTCTTATATATACAAATGTATATATCGCCATTTTATCAAAAAAATATTTTCTGTCATATATTGTATTAATAAATATTTGAGTGAAATTTGGTAGGTTTGAGTTTTTTAAGTTTAAGATAGAGTTAGGTATGCGATTTAAACAATTGATATTTGGATTTAATTTGGATTGATTTGATTTTGACTTAAAATTTTTAAAAATAATATTATTTACAATTTTTTAGAACATCTTGTCAAAGATGTAAAATAAATGAAACTATCTTTTAAACATTACAAAACCCAATTTAACCCAAACCTTAATCCAAACCTAAATTAAATCCTTGTAAAATGTTATGTGTTTTATTATCATGTAATATATTTTATTATCAAATAATAAGTAGAAAAAAAAATAAAATAGAAAAAAATTTTTATAATTTTCTATGATTAATATGATAGCATATATTGATTTTTTTATATTATATACAATATTCTGAAAAATTAAGATGATCTTAAGTTTTTTAAATGAAATGCTATATTTTTTATGCCATATGAAAGATAAATTTATCTATATAATAAATATTTCTTATCTTAAAAATAAAAGATGAAAGAAATATTCTAGATTTGTTTATACTATTGCGTTCAAAAATTTTTTATTATATATAGTATTATATATATAAGTACATAAAGTTACAGAAAACATGTTCAATACGTCTTCTTTAAATATACATCATATTTTATATATTGCATTTGGATTTTCGCTAATATTATTGTTTAATATAATACTTTCAAAATATGGTACAAAATATAATATTAAATATAGATTGTTAAAAATATTTTAACATTGATGCGATAATTGCTATAATACAAATAATGTAGACAATAAATAATAAGATAATATAATTATATAAATTATATTATATTATATTATTATTATTTGAAATTGAATATATTTAGCTATAGTATTAAAAAATTTGGATTAGATTAGAGATTGAACCTGTTGAAATTATAGTTTAATTTATTTTGGACAAAACATAGATTTGAATTATCATGAAATTATATTTAATTTTGATTTTAATTCAAAATCGAACATACCAAATTTCATAAATCAAATCTATTAAATTTTTAACTGAATGTTAAAAAAAATAACACATACGTAACTGTTCCAAACTTAATCCAAAATAATTTATAATCTTAATCAAAATAAGCTATAATTTAAGTCAGATCTAAACTTAATCCAAACTTATTTTAAAAATATAATATATAAAATTAAAAATATTTTTACATAAATGTTTAACTTAATAATAATTCATAATCTTAAAAGTTATATAATTTAGATTCAAAACTTATTCTAAATTTTAAAAATAAAAAATCACGTTTAGAATCGAAAATATTTTTTATATTTTTAAGCTAAAGTCAATCAGTGATTATATGCGGGTTATAAAGAAACCATATATTCCAAAATTATTTATATATTTCCATTTTTACAAGATTTTTTGACAGATAAAAAGATCTATTTATTTCGAATTCAATTACTTTATCTCAATTTGTCATGATTTATACGAAACGTCATATTTTTTTACTTTCATAGTCAAATTAATAAAAATTAATAGAAGAAAGAAAGATTTTTTGAAATTTCTCACGTAACTGTTGAAGTCAACCATTTTAAATTTTAAGTTAAGAATTATGATCACTTTATAAGCAAAGTTACTCAGGGCATTGACCTTGGCAATATAAATATCTGAAGATTATTGAAACCGGTAAGGTAATCTGTATTTCAAATAATTAGTGAATAAAACATAAGGTAAGATATTAATTTTCGAAAGAATTTTTCAACAGAATATATCTATTTCATTATAAATGAAATTACAGATTCTTGTTAAAAAGTATTGGATATTAAATTATTTTATATTTTAATTTATATTTATACTTTGTTCTTATTAATTGATTTTATTTTTCAAAAATCATAACAATGCATTTTCAATAAAAAATTAAAAAAAGTTTTTTCGAAATAACAAGACGATTTAAATAAATATTTTGCAATATGACAATGATATCATACAATATTAAAATTATTCGATAAAAAATAAATGAATAGGAAATTCATCAATCTTCAGACATTATACTTTTCATTTATTATTAATTTTATTTAATTTCATCAGTGCAATATGGTTTAAAAGAAAAACTGTTGAAAAATCGCGAAATAAAAGTTAATTAAAGATGAATTAATTAAATTGATATTATTTAAATTAAGTCTTTAACCAATGTTATAATAATATAACACTTTTTTTTTTAAAATTTGTAAAAATCGATTGTACTTAATTTCTTTTATTCATATTTTTAAAATATACTTTTTAATAAAGCTATTATATATATAAACTATTAATAAGATTTATTTTAATTTTCTATAAATGTTTATTTTAAGTATTTTTCAAATCAAATTTCTCAACTAAAATTTTTATTTCATTTAATTCTTTAATTTGCAGAAATAATTTCGAGTAATTTCTATAAATAAAAATTTATCTAATCTATCTAATATAAAAGTTTAATATGACTAATTTTAATTTCAATGTAACAAAATAATGTGTATATATATATATATATATATATATATTTACAATTTTTAAGGAACGATTTAATGATTTATAAACCTAAATAAATTTTAAGAAAAAAAAATAAATTTATTAAATATTTTTAAATAAAATTATTTGAATATTATAATAAATAATATAAAATATGATAAAGAATTCTCAAAATTAATATTGTAATACTAATGAATTTTTCAAATTAATGTTGAACTATTAATGGATAATGCTGAAGATTAAAGGGTTTTACCACTGACTATATTGTTGGCAGAGAAAGAAAATGCGAAACAGTAGCATTTTCTCGCGATTCTTAACCTTTTCTTAGAAACAGTCCGCAATTTCCCCCTTTTTCTTTCATCTAAATACCGCGTGCATATGCGCGTAGATATAAGTACATGCATATAAAATGTAGATGTCGCAATTTGTTTGAAAGTTTTTAATTTCGATTTTGAAATTGATTCAATATGTATATAAATATGATTCGATTAATTGTTGAAAAAAAAGGAAAAAATTATTGGAATAATTATATTCATATGTATTAATATTGGGCGAATATTACATACAAGAGATGATTACTTTATATAGAGTATTAATATATTTGTATAACATCATCAAGAGTTGATTCTAAAGATCAAAATAAACACAAAAGTTAGTACACAAAAATGTCGATTATGGTTTATTTATTAGGTTATGAAGCAATTGAAATTTGTATTAGATGAAACAAGATGAATATAGATTGAGATAATTTTATATCTGTTATACTATTATTTATTATATATTATTTATACTATTATTAATTCATTTTGTCTTCGTCTCATTCTAATGCAAATTTTAATTGTTTATAACTTAAAAGTCTTAATCGACATTTTTTTGTTTTAATTTTTAAAATCAATCTCAAAATTTATAAATAAATTTATAATAATATATAAATTTAATAAATATATTTATTAAATTTATTATAAATAAATATATTAATATCCTGTATAAATGAATTTGACGGTTCAAATATTTAGTTTAATTTTATATAGTGATTCATATTAATTCAGGCACTATTATGT
>NW_006264219.1:116329-120662 GCF_000469605.1 Apis dorsata | reverse complement strand
ATGATGTTAAATTTAAAATTAAGTAATTTTTTTTAATATATTAAAACACTTGTAATTAATATAATATAAATAATATAAAAATAAATTTTTATATTATTATTTATTATATTATTATAATAATTTTATTTATTTATTTAAT
The DNA here is from genome assembly GCF_000469605.1 of Apis dorsata. Taxonomy (NCBI): domain Eukaryota; kingdom Metazoa; phylum Arthropoda; class Insecta; order Hymenoptera; family Apidae; genus Apis; species Apis dorsata. The sequence goes on along the minus strand of NW_006264219.1, from coordinate 120,523 downwards.
ATATTTTAATTCAATAAATGATAAAGTAAATAATAAAAAAATTGAAAATTTCAAGAATTTTTTAAAAAAATTTGGATAATAATCAAGTTAAATAAATTTAAATAAATATTTATGTTTTAAATTATATTTATTCATTAGCGATTAAAATTCGCTGAATATAATATAAGTGATATATAAATAAGTGATTACAGTAAATAAATTGTAATAAATATTTTTATGATTTTAAATTTTTCTATTATTTAATTTATGTGCATTAAATAAATAAATAATTTCTATTAATTATATTTTTCATATGGGCAGTAATTTGGTAAATATATTTACTATTTAATTATTAATTTATATTATATACTTTTGCCATTGTCCTATACAAATTCAAAAATTATATACATTCTCTTTTATCAAAATATGTAATGAAAAGCATATTACATATATTTTTATTGTTATAGTAATAATCTATTTTATAAAATTTAATGAAAAATTTGCAGAAAAAATAAAAAAGAAATCAATTCAATAACACGAATATAAGTAAATATTATAAAGTAATAATTTTTTGCATATCATGATGTTCGAATATTAATGCGAATTACTGTATATAAACGTCAATTTCGTAAATTGATCTCGAGGGGATACGAAGCAAGCTGTGAAGAGAAGGAAAGAGAGGTTGTGGGAAACGGTGAGAAAATTGGAATGAAAAACCGTAAATCGAAATACAGAAAATCAAAGATCGAAACACGAGGCAGGCATCAATGAGAGATCAAAGTACTCGATACGAATCGAGTTCTTCGAAGCGAAAATTGCGTAGTTGTCGCGAACGGATGATTTGCTGCGCACACTCCCGCGCGTTCCCTTTGTGTTATTTTCGGGCAGAATCACCGTTCAAAGCTTTAAATAGGACCGACTTTCCGACAAAGAAGGTAGTTTGCAACATCGTTTCTACATGCTGGAACATCGCAGAATATTCACCGTGAGTAAATTAACCACGAACCAGTTTCACGAAGAAAACGTCAAACGATATTTTTTTTCCCAACCATGTATTGATAGAAAGTTGAAAATCATTTTTTAGAAAAGACTGTCGCAAAAACATTTTCTTCTTTCTTGCATCTTGTGCCTTGTCGTATTTGCGTTGTTTCGTCGTCGAATCGCGTTGAGTCAAGTCACATAGTGTCTCATCGCGTCGCATGATGTCGCGTCATACCGCGCGTCTTGATCGTGTTGTTGCGATGATCCACCTAAAAATCGCCGGACGAATTTTTGTTTGTTGAGATAAAATATACAGTGAAGATTGGATAACTGCACAAAAAATCAGAGTTATGGAATAATGAAATCGAATTTTAATATATATATATATATATACATAATTTATACAAGTGATATTATTGCGATATCTTTTCTTATTTTTCTAATTGAAAACAACAAAGACAGATGTAAGTATAATTGCGGTAAAATGTTGATTCGTATCAGATTTAATCCCTGTGGAAGATGGAAAATATATAATTTTCTTTGTATTTTACCGAACATAGAAGAAAAGAATGAAAATAGATATAAATGGATAGAAAAGATAGATATAGAAAATATATTTAATAGAAAAGAAAAAAAAATTAAAATAAATATATTTCGATATATATTTATATACAAAAATTCCCCTTAATGGTAAAGATAACAACTTGACACTTATGCCATAAATTATTTCATGCAATTATTCAATTTTTATTGTAGAATAAAAATTTATTATTTTTCGAAAATAAAACATGAAGATTTATAGTTTATCAAAATAAAATATGATAATGGAAAGAGAGAGAGAGAGAAAAATGGGATTAAAGAAGTTAGAATGAAAAGCAGATACAGTTTCAAAAGGATTAATAAAGTGGTTCGGTGATTCAGAAAATAGGCTAAGAGATAGTTCTCGATCGACTCGATCGACGCGCTTCCGATATCATCGCCAAAATTGTATCGCCACCTTGGCACAGTCTCGTAGTTCGAAGGAGTCGAGATCTCGATTGTTCTATTGAGTATTGGGCGGCAAAATCGTGTTTGATCGCGAGAAAAACAAATAGTTTTGCGTCGAAATTAAAAAAAATTGTGCATTTATTTTTTGTGAATAATATATTTTTAATGTATATTTTTTATAAACTTAGTAAATATAGATATATATAAATTGAGTTGGTGGAAAAATAATACTTCGTTTGGATTTTGTAAATGCAGAAATAAATCAATTTACTATGATGTATACATGTATTTAGTTTTTAAATTACTTTAATTTTATATAAATATTGTAAAATTGCTATGTAATCTATTAATAAATTTTTTTAAGATATTTACCAATTTATGTATATTAATAATTTTAACATTTATCCCTAGATGACATTATTTTATAATTTAAAATTCGATCAAATTTGATAAATTATTCGATATTTAATATTTCTTCTAAAAGAATTATATTTAAATTTTTTTCGAGATTGACATTCACATAACCGGCATTCTTGTATCAAATAAATTATTTAATTATTTAATAATAAAAAAAATCAATTATCAAAAAAAAATTTTTTTTATAATATATATAAATTTATTTATTAATTATTAATAGTTTTATTTTGGTACATATTGATATAATTTTTACATTCATTAAAAAAAATTAATAATAAATTCAATAAATCATATTATTTTCGACAAATCTATTAATAATAATATCCGAATATCAATTTTTTAAAATATTTTTTTGCGATACATATATTTAAGTATTTACATATTTTCTTATTATTTATTATTCTTATTACGATAATTAAAAAAAATTTATGACTGTAATTTTATTTACATTATTTTTGATATAAAAAATAAATTTTATGTAGAATATTTATTGATTTTTTCAAAAATCTTAATCCTTTGCAATTAAAATGAGTGATCAAAAGACAAATAGAATTCAAAATTAGGATTTTAGAAAAAGAAAGATAAAAATGCTAGACTGAAGCAAATTTTAATTTTATATTAATTAGTTATTTCTTTACAAATATTAATATTTAACAAAATCAAAAAAAATTTAAGTTAAAATTAATCTTCAAACTTTCGTTTTTTATAAGTATTGAATATATATGCTATCAAACATTTCAAAAATATGCTCGGATATTCTTGGAAATTTATTACTTGAAATTTTAATATTTTGTACACATACATTTCTAAGATAATAAAATTAAATAAATACCTATATTAATACCTATATTTATATGAATAATTAGAAACACAAATTGTTTTGTTTTATGTTTAATTACTATAATTGCTTAATTTACTGTTGACATAATGTTGACATATATAATAATATAATATTTTGTAACATAGAATTTCAATTTCCTTGTAAAAGTATATAAACTGTTATATTTGAAATTGTTTACCTTACCAGGGTCAAAAATCTACATATAAACTTTTCCACCAACTCAATGTATAATTGCAAAATAAATAAAACTTATTTCATATTTTATGAGAATGAGAAATATAGAAAATTACGATAATTAGACAAAGACGCAAAGATTCAAGCATTTTAAGAAATTTATGTCACATTTTTTATAACATTCATTTTACTGAATCCAAGAGAGATTTTATTTAGTAATGGTAATGATTTTTAAATATAGTATACATATATACATTTACTAACAAAATAAATTTATCAATTGTGAATTTTTTTATTTTTAATCTTTATACATATTTAAACAAAAATCATCGCTTATTATTATATTAATTTTTTCTTTCTATATTATTTTAATTAATTTAATGATTAATGATTATCTTTTGTTCGAATGATTTCGTTATCAATTTTGAAAAATTTTTAAAGAATTGAATAATGGGTACAATTACTGACTTAGATAATGATTATAACTATAATGATTTAACCATTTTTTTCCAAACCAATTTAAACAAATTTTATGTAGTATTTTGTGTATCTAAAATTATTATACAAAAGATTATGGAAATACTTTTCATTATAATATTTTTTTAAAATCACTTTACAGTTTTTTTATATAAAAAATTAAAATTTTTCATTAAGATTATTTATAGATTTTAATTAAAGATATAATATTAAAAATCAAGTTATAAAAGTTATCAATTTATAATTATCATTATTATAATTATTATATTATATATTATAATTATCAAGATATAGATAATGTAAAGTAAAAACAACTATAGATAAAATTAATTTTTTTT
>NW_006264219.1:100625-116077 GCF_000469605.1 Apis dorsata | reverse complement strand
AATATTTAAATTTTCAATCTTAGACTAAATTCATTATTATATTTTTCTTAACAGAGAAATTAATTTTTTAAAAATTAGAAAAAATTATATATATCAATTAATTAATAATATATATTTAAATAAGAATTAAATTGATATAATTAAATCAATATATATTTTAATAATTTTTTTTCAAAATATGGAAAATATTTTTTAAAAATATCATTTTATTTATAATATTATAAACAATGCAATTTATTTTTTTTTGTATATTGGAGAATGTTAAAAAAAATTATTAATCAAAAATTAATAAAATAAAGATTTAATTTCATTGTAAAAAAGTTACGAGTGCTAAAAATATTACGTTTCTATAGAGATTATGAAACATTAAGATTAAATGAATAATATAATAATTTATTATCGGAAATTATTTATCATAGAGATCGATAAATGTAAGTTCTATTATATTTGTGGATGGTGATTTATGATATTCCGGATTTTACATTATGAGGACAATTCTGGATCGATTCCAAACTTATAATGATTCTGAACTTATAATGTATTCGTTATACTACGTACAATTACTTTATTTTCCATTATAACGATTAGAGATATATAATATATAAGATATAATAGTTCAATTTTTAAATTAATAGAATAAAAGTTAATGTATACATATTATCATTTCTCATAATTGATTATCAAAAATAAGTTCAATTATCAAAAATAGTTTCTGAAAATTTAAAAGGATTCATATCAAAAATGATTTTTTTCAATTTTTTCTAGAAAATAAAAATATATTTTAAAATCATAAATTTTTCTTAAGTAAATTTAAATTCAATATAATAAAATATTCATATATGTATATAATTACAAAAATGCTATAATTTGTTTAATCATATAGCAGAAGAAGTATATTTCGTCAAATCATAAATTTGCGATAGATTGTAATTAAAATTGAACAAAAATTATTTCTATTACAAATTATATCATAGATATGCATGTTCAACTATCGCAGAATTATCACCAATTTCTGAATTGGAACTTCAATTTTTGAAGCACATGCTTAAAAATTTTAAACAATGCATAGAAACATATTATAATGTAGTCATCGATATAAGTGATAGATTTAATTCAATGATAGTTTATTAAAACATCATTTTATATAATTCATTGATTTAAATCCATTACTTATATCGTAATATGTTTCAAATCTACATATATCATAAAACAAAATACATTACAATACATTTTTCTATCTTACTCATAAAAAATATTCTTTTTTCTTGTTTCTACAAACCTAATGAAATGAACAAAATCGACAAAAGGTTAACAATTCTCAAAACATTTACTACATGGTTAACGAAACAGTATGATACAAAAGTAAGAGCTATTTTCTTCTTTTGTTCAGCGTATACAGTGCTACGTTTATTTTATTTGTAATATGATACTTTTGACCAATATGTACACTTATTTTTATGAGTGCATACGCCGAAATCAGATCCACATTTTTTTCTAAGGAATTATTGTCGCGAATTCTAAACACATTTTGATCTTAATTCCGCGATAGTTAGTTAATATTACTATGCTATATTATTATTAAATGAGAGGTAAGAGTAAAGGGAAAAAATAGAATAGATACTGTATAGAATAGATACTGATAGATGGTAGATATGTCCATTTAAAGATAACTATTTAATATCTACTTCAATTATGATATAAAAAATTTTTCAATTTTTTGCAATTTATATAGTATCTCAAAATGAATAATTTGCAAAGAATATTTTTCTCTCAAAGTACATTTTTTTCTAAAGTTTTCAAATCATGTCTTTTTTTCTTTTGCATATTGTGATTGATATTAAAATATATTCAGAGATAATAATATAAGTTTGAAGTGACTTATCTTTTTTAATTATCAGTTTCAATCTTATATCTTCCATAGATGTATTTTTCGAAACAATAAATTATAATAATTTTTTGATAATTTTCAAATTTATATATATAAATTTTAAATCTCTTTTAATATGAAGTCACATCATTCTTAATATTTGATAACATTGTGATTGAAAAAAATAGTGATAGCTTATAAATTTAATAATATTAACATTTCAATTTTTTAGATAATGTTTATTTGCATATCCATAGATTCTCGCAACTAAGATAATATCAATAGAAATTTTCACTATATAATTTAATTTTGCGAAAGATTATTCCAAGATTATCATGCGTTTTAATATTAGCTATAATATGCAAGGAGAGAAAAAAAATATTCATTTATGTGCAAAAAAACATCGTTGATTTCAAAAACTTGATTTTTGAAGAAAAATATTCTTTGTAAAAATATTCATATTAGTTTATTGTATAAATACTATACAAATTGATAGATAACTATCTTTATTAGCTACCAGAGGACGCATTAATAGATTGAAAAATTAATTAATTGAAATTTCAAATAAAGTTACTTTAAGTAATAACTTTATTTAAAATTCTCGAATAACATTTATTCTTTATTTTTTAATTACTATATTATTTTTTTAATTAATTCAAGTATTTAGCGCTATAGTTAATTGCAATTATTAGATGCTTTGAATGATAAATTATATATAAGTAATTTTATTGAAGTAACTTTATTTTCAACTTTAATAGTTAAAATTTTGTCTATTTCTGATGGCTATCATTTATAAGTATGTCCCAAAAATGGGAATATTAATTAACTGGAGATTTCTGAGTTTAACGAAAAACACTGGACAATCACAAAATATATAGCCGCAATGATAATGTAGACTGAGCACGAATAAATTCAAATAACATATCAAAGAAAAATTTTTTATAAAAAATATTACTTAAAATTACCTCAAATCTCCATTTTAACTGATGTTCCCATATTTCTAGGACATCCTGTATAACATAAAATATAACATAAATATAACAAAGTTAATTCTTTTATTTTTCTTCGATTTTAACATGATTTTAACAGATGCCTTCCGAATGCATCGCCAATCCATTACAGCGTGAGTTGGCCGATGCCATTATTCGGTTACAATCGCTCGACGAAATTCGAATCTTACTGGCGTGTGGGGCAAAGGTGAACGAGCCTGTGACCCAAGGCCTGAGACCGTTACATTACGCGGTATGGCAGAGGTACACAGAGGCGGCCCAGCTGTTGTTGGTACGTGGCGCGGACATCGATGCGACCGACGAATGTGGCTATTCGGCATTGCATCTTGCCGCCGAGCACGGTTACTTCGATTTGGTTAAATTGTTGCTTGAGCAGGGTGCAAAAGTCGATCATAGAGAGGAAACGGGAGAACTCTTTCCAAGGTACGATATCGCTTTCCGCGTTCCTTTCTCTTCGATTTTCTTCGCACTCTCTTTCTCTTCTTCTCTATTTTATACCCGTGTCCATTCCTTTCCTTCTTTGTCTCAATATGTTCCTTGACATTTTCGCTACGCGGATCACGACCACTTGTCGATATCGATATAACTCGAAACTCGATACTCGACTACATTCAGTTTAGAAATTAATCGTCCGGTCTTGCCGACCTTGGAGTGCGTGCCAAAAATTAACAATACTTGCTATTGTATAAATGGTTATGTAGTCGTTTGTTTTAATTATCATTGTGTACATGCGTGAAATTTTCTCGTCGCTGTTTATTTTTATCGGTGTTAAGAAATAATCAAGAAGAAGGTGAGAGAAGGGACGATCAAGACAAGAGGGATATAGAAAAGGAAAAGAGAAACGACTTAATATTAGAGGCAAGAGAGAAAGAGAAAGGGAATAGAAGAAATAGATGTAAAGGAAAGCAGATAGTAATGAGCGAGAGAGAGAGAATGATACAATTGTTGTTAATAATCGGACATTAAAGTGTGAGAGATTATTGCTATATGAAATGTTAATACATTCATGGGATATTTTTGAAATCTCAATTCTAGAGACAAAAACAAACATAAAATATAAAAAATGTTAAAGTTCATTAAATTCATTATAAGCAATTGATTTGTTTGCAATTAGACGAAACGAGATACCAATAAAGAATTATATACCGTCACATCATTTTATTATTCTGCTTGCTACATTTCGTATCCATTGTTATGTATCATTGTGTTACGTAATGTGATTATAATGAGTTCATTTTTTGAGCTAACAATGATTTCGTTTCTTTAAGTTGTTTATGTTTTTCTCGTTTTTTATATAATTTCTATTCAAATTAAAATATTTTTTTACAAACAATTTTTTATTGAAAATAGATTTATTGAAAATATTATTGAAAATACTTTTTTATAAGAAAAAATATAGATATCGATTAATAATATATCAATTAAAATATTAAAAGTTATATAATTTATATAAAGTTATATAATTGAAAGAAAAAAAAATAAAGTTACTAGTTAAAAAATAAGCTAATGTCTTTTATATATTTACTTACCGAAAAATTAACAGTATTAAATAATCTTCCTCTTTTGTGAAATATAATTTTTGTGAGGATCAATAATATTAACAATTTTTTAATTTCATTTTTAGATGTTAGAACATATATTCTCATTTTTTTAGTTAAAATAACAGAAAATAAAATATGAATTTGGTTATATGATTAATGTTAATAATAATTAATAATTAATAATTAATATGAATAATAATTAAACTATATCATAATTTTTCTAGCTAAAAAAAATGTGTAAAAAAGATTTTTGATCAACTTTTTAAAACTGTATATTCTACTGATGATTTATTATAAAATTGAAGTACTAATTAACAAATGAAAATAAAGTAAATTGGAAATTGCATAGCATTAAATTATATATTGATTGACATTAGTTGATATTTAATTTGAATGAAAATGGTTATTAAAAAAGAAATAAACTATTTCTGAAATTTGAAAATTTGTATATAAATTGCAACATAATAAAAATCTAAGAAGATTAAATTCATAAATTTATAAACAATTGTTTACACCATAATTATGTTAATCGTGCATAATAATATGTTTTATCATTTTCACCAATCCTTTTACTTCAACATAATCACTTTTTAATGATGAAATAATAAAAAAAAGACAAATGACAGATCGATTTGTATATCTTTTTACTATTTTGATATGCAACATATAATGTTTTATCCACGTTATCGGAATGATAATGCGTTATAAGGATATGAAACAAATGAATATGCATTTTTGAATATTTTCGTATCATATTTTAATAACATCTGTATTAGTATCAGAATAATAATGTGAGAATATGCAACAAATGGACGCCCAATTTCAATTACTTAAAAATTTAGTCAAATTTCAATTACTTATAAATTAATAAACAACAAACCTAAATCAACATTTTTTTTGTATATTAACCTAACCAAATCTGAATTTTATATTTGTTCTAATAAAATCAACTGAAAAGCTTGATTCTAGTTAAATATATTCACATCTTATAGTATATGTATATATTTGCTTATAATAGTATTATTGAATCTTTTTTTAATATTTTAAAGCATTAATAAGTTTGAAACATAAATTAATATTTTTAATATTATATATTATATATTATATATAACATATAATTTTTTGTATAATAAGATATAAATTCAATGATAGAGAAATATAATATCGTAAAATTATTCAGATAAAAATGTTTACTCGTCATTAAAAATCATTATATTTTATTGAATTTATCATTAGTATAAAGTATTTAAATATAATTTTTTAAAAATTTTTTTAAACAATATTTATATAATTTATTCGTTCTCCAAATATTTTTCAATATTAAATTTTATTATTATTATTTAATTTATTTTTTATTGTACAAAAAAATATATATGTATTAAATAAATTAATTAATAAAATTAATTGTTTTATACTAATTACAACGAATGTTTTAATATATTAAAAATCAATAAATAAATTATTAATAAATATATAAATAGATTATTCAGAATATTTTTTATTGAAGTTCATAAATTAATTTTTTTAATATTGTTAGATGATATCAATTTATGATAGAAAATTTTGAAAAATTTTATTTTTATAGCTATAACACAAATTACGATAAATATATATAAGTATGTTATATTAATACTTTCTAAATGTAGATACATATACTTATATATATGTATAACGGTATGAATGTATCTATTGAATGCATAGTTCTACGTAATTTAGCATATATCTTATATTAGATCTAGAAGTTAATTCGGTATCTTCTTAAAATAACGTTACTACTTATTTTAAATGAAATCGTAACAATTATTATTTTTGAAATAATTGCATTATTTTCGAGATTATGTTTTATCTTTCAAACAATTCTCAAATTCTCTAGTAAAAAAAAGTGATAATTTTGATATCATCGATGCTTTATTATATTATTTGAAAATGCGTATTTACCAAATAATGTTGAAACGATTTGAATGAATGACAGTAAAGTGAGGTTAGAATAGTAATCATGTGAGAGAATTTCTTGATCAAAGAATAAATATTTCTTGTAGATTATGTCCAAAATACTTGCGTTTCGTGATCAATAAATTATTTTTTTTCCAAGTTTATTATTTTTTTATAAGTATTTTAAAGTAACTTGATAATTGAAAAATTACAATATCATTTCATTAAATAGGATTTCATAATGTTCAAATCGGAATAACGAATGATTTAATGTAAAATATCGAATTAAATTCTAGATTTAATTATAATATAATTATAATGTAATATAATTATGATAATTACAAAAAGTCACTTTATTAATTTCAATGATTTTGAAATCAATATGTTAACAGGAACAATATTCTTAACAATTTTTTCCTACAGTAGAACGTATATCAATTATTCAAAGTTTGGTTATTTTAAATAATCAATTATTATCCGATAGTATTTAAATCAGCTCATAGATTGAATCTATGAACAACAATTTGTAATATTTTCCGATACTATAAGCTAAATAATGTATAACGTAAATAATGTTTGCGAATAATTTGCTAATAAACGCGTTTTAACAATGTCTGCACGTTTGATGTATATATTCTGAGACGATACTTAAAATTAAAAAAATACTTAAAATTTTTAGATGATTAATTTTTTATAATGCACTTTTAATAAGAATAAAGATTCTATTAAATTTGAAAATTATTTAATTTTTAGTTGTTTTATAATATATAAACATAATAATATATAATAAATTTTTCTTGATATATAATAAATTTTTCTTTCTATTGCAAAAATTGCTTATATTAATAGATTAATATAATATTAGATTAATAAATTATATTAATCGATTCTTCCAAATAATTCAAATTTTCGGTGTTTTAATGTACATAATGTGCATGTATAACTGCCACTCGATTTTAGTTTCCAAGATATCAAGAAATATTTTTAAATATTGCATAGGTAAATATTATATAATTATATAATTACGAGAAATCAATTCTTCAAATAATTTTAATCTTAATATTTATATGTAGAGATCATCTTTCTATTTAAGAAGATTTTAATCACTTATTGTTTATTAGAGAGTTATTGTAGTGAAAAAATATTTCATTATTATTAATGAAGTTTTGACATCTTATATATTAAACTTGAATTAATTCATATTATAGTTATTTTAATATAGATAACTATTTCACAGTATATACATAATATAATAATTTATATTCTGAAAAAAAAGTCTGATTAAATTAAAATCTGATAAAATTAAATACACTAATTTTACATTTTTTTAAAATTAACTTTAGAAATCATATATAAATGTATCTTATACATACAATACCATGCATTAATTTTACGTCCTGTTTCATTTTATATGATAATTTATTTTTACTAATATATATATATATATATATATATATATATACGGTATATTCGTAAAACATGATTTGGAGGATTAATTCTAGAAAAAATAAGTACAAAAGTTAATATATAAAAATGTCAGTTAAGTTTTTTATATGTTTAGTTATAAACAACTTAAATTTCCGTTGGGTCAAACGAGATAGAACTGTCTCGCACTATTTCTTCGTTTTAAATTCTCATAATTTAAATTTTGCTTATAACTTAATAAATAAATCTCGATCAACATTTTTATATACCAACTTTTCTGTTCGTTTTAATCTCTGCAATTAAAATTCTCTAAAAGTGTACGTGTCGTTTTTTTTAAAAATATATCTTTTTTCTAAATACCTCGCAATCAAAATCGAACAACGATCATATGTATAAGCAAAATTATTCAAAATATTGATCTTGACAACGCATTTGAAATTCATCAGAATCGATATTTTTTTTTATATAGTTGTGTATTGAATATATATATATTTTTTCTCGCACACTGCAATGTTCGAAAATTAACGAGAAATCATTGTAGATCTATGAATCATTTCATACTAATCTGCGCAGGACAACGTTATGCGACGAACCGCTGCGGCTCGCTTTGAGAAATCGACATATCGAAGTGGCCAGAATCCTGCTGGAAGCCGGCGCGAATCCGAACAAAAGGTATTTCTTCGGATCGGAGATTAATCTGGTCTCTCCGGTGGATCTACAATGCATGGAATTATTGTTAGCTTTCGGGGCTCAACCGAATACACGAGACCGTGCTGGGTTGACACCATTGATGAAAGCAGCGAGATTGCCCCAGGTAAAATGATCGATGGAGAGAATAAATGGAGGGTTCAGAAGCCAATCAACGTGCATGACATTCGCTTAAAAATGACTTGAACAGTTCAAAAATTTCTTTATTTCTCAAATTTTTAATTGATCGATCACTCGGTTAATTAATCTGTTTAATTTGTATATATATATAGAAGAAATGGTAATTTTTTTATATTCACGACATAATTTACATAAACACTTTTAAAATAGGACAAGTTAAATAATACAAGTTAAATAAGTAATAACTTCGATAGTATAGTTTTGGCTTAGTCGATTTGTCAATTGAAAATTTAAACTGATTTTTAAAGTGGTTTTTCAATCGCATAAGTCGTTTTCAAAAAATATGACTTATATTGATTGACTTCTGAACCCTCCGAATAATGATGAAAGATATATTTGCCAGATGAAAACGTATATATTCGCGCCAGGGCATAGCTTCTGTGCTGCTTCTGTTGAGCTACGGAGCGGATGTTAATTCGATGGCCGACGTGCGACACGATTACCGAACCGTCCTCCATTACGCGATCCTTGGTGGTGATCCGACGGTGATCGATTTGTTGTTGAAGCAAGGCGCTCGACTCGATCTTGGTCCCGAGTATCAGAAACCCACGGCTCTCGATCTGGCGATATTGAAAGGAGATCCCTCGATTGTTCAAAAACTGTTGGAATCGGGTGAGTTTAATGCTAAATACTTTATTTAATTAGAAATATTAAAATAATGGATTTTCCATTTTTACGATTAATGAGAATATGAAAATGTTTTTGATTTGAAAAATTGATATACGTACCTATTTATTTTTATGATATCACTTTACAATCATTTATATGTAAAATATACTTAGAGATATTACAGACTAATTATTTATATATGTTAATTGAATGATAGTAAAATGATAATATTTTGGAATTATATTTATCTGTGATGACACCCTTTATAAAAATTTACATCTAAAAAGATATGTGATTTATTTATAATAAATTTGCATAATCCTTCAAATTAAATTAATTATAATAAAACTAATAATCAAATCAATAATTAAAACTTTATGAAATAAATAAAATATTATTACAGGTACATAATACATATGTACATATAGAATGTTAATATATTCATGGGATATCTTCAGAAGGTTGATTATACAGTTGGCAAAAATAAATATGAAAATTAGTAGCAAAAATTTTGAAATGATTAAATGATTAATTCAAGTTTAAATGAAGTTATATCATTCACTATATTTAAGACAAACTTGAATTATGATTTAACGAATAAGTTTTAATAATAAGTCTTGATATTTTTGTATACCAACTTTTATGTCATTTCTTTTAGCTTTTAAAATCAACTTTTTAAAAATGTTTTAAAAATATATTAGATTGTTTCCAAAGTTCTTTTTATTTTTTCATTATATCATATACAGATTTATTTTTCTTATTTTTCTAAGATCTTCATGATTTCATTTTTCAAAACAGTAATCGAAATGATATTTTAACTTATGTATTTGAAAAACATTCTAGATAGCTTTTGATATGATTGAAAAAAGCAATTTTTTTTAATCAATGAAAATCATCAAGTCATTTGATTATAATATTGATATGTAATTATAAAAGAACAATCTATCAATCAAATAACTTGTTAATTTTCTTAAGTTGTTAATCTTCTCTAATCTTCTTATCTCTGTTAATCTTCTTTTATTATTTGATTATATGTTGATTTATTTTACAAGATAATTTGATTTAATGATTACTTAATAAGGAAATACATACATATTTGAAAAATTATAGGAAAATTCAATATCAATGAAAAATAAATGAAATTATATATTTCTCAAATCATGACCATGCAAATAAAAAAAAACTACTAACACCAACGATATATATATGTATTATAATTATATAATACGTATATAATAAATTTCATATTCGTTGATTCTTCATGGATATATAGTTGATCCTTACTTATAATTTTAATAAACGTGAAATATTAAATTGCAACGAATAATTTTAATGATCTACAAAGTATAGAAATATATTTAAAAAATAGAAAAAAGCTCTTATTAGTAAAAAAGGATATTTTTTTTTTATGAAAAATATATCGTTTGCTTTATGTTAGAATGTATAAATTCTCTGTTTAATATAAGATCATAAGATGAAGATTGTTTTTTTATACTTTGTTTATACTTTTCATTTCACAATAAAGCAATATTTTATAATCAAATTGAACTTTGTTTATAATCATGTTGTTGTATGAATGTTGTTTATAATCAAATTGAACTTTTTCAATAATTAGCATGTAAAAAATATTCTCGATACAATTGTTTTTTTATATTTTACATTTACAATATAAACTTCTATAAATTATCAAATTGCACATTTATGATGCGAATAAGACGAATTATATGATATTTTTCAAAAATAGTTCTTTTGGAAAATTATACATTGACAAAGACATAGTTTTCATTCCTGATGGCAATGGTGAAACTTTTCTAATAAAACTATATTTAATTGGCTTATTTACAATCCATCTAGATATTGATTTTTATTTTTAATTTTATTTAAAATGACAATTCTTGAAATGGAATCATAAAATTTTTTATTTTTAAGAAGAAAAAAACAGTTACGTTACAAAATTTAAATAGAATCATGGCATCACAGAAATATACATTTGGCTAAATTTAATTTAATCGTTTGAAATTAAATTGAAATTGAAATTCAATCAAATTGAAATTGATACTAAAGATAGAATAGAAATATACATTTTGATTTGAAAATAGCGTTTGTATAATATTGCTAGATGTCGAAAATTGAAATTAATCTTATTAATTTTTAATTTACGAGAGACATCTCGTAATTTGATTTCTTAATTTGTTAAACGTGTAATGTCAATAATATTTTTTTGTTGAATTTAAACATAATTCTTTTTCAATCCATTTTTTTTCTATTATATATAATTATGTATTATTGAAAAATAATCTTATTTTTTTGACAAAGAAAATCTTCTTATACATAATATTTACACTGATTTTTTTTTTTTACATATCTTTTTTCGTTGAATCTATATTTGTAACTCAATTTTTTTTTTCCATCATATATACTTATATAATTTTGTTTTGAAAATTTTGCGCTAAAAATTGATCCAATTAACCATTTAATTAATATCGAATATCAAGATCTTGAAGATCTTGAAGATCTTGAAGATGATCAAGATTTGCAAGACTTTTAGACTTGAATTATGTTCGAAGTAATTTGAATGAACTCAAGGTCTTAAAAAACTTCGAATCGTTTCGAATAAATATTATGTAATAATATTTAATAAATTCGAATCACTTTTAAAATGTGATTTTCAAATCCAAAAAATCTCGTAAGCCATGAAAGTTTTAAGGTCTTGAAAATTTTGATGGATTCAAAACTCATAAAAGACTGGAAATTTTATCTTATTCAATATCTATTTTTTATTTTAAAGTTATCTGCCATGCCTGCATAAAGAATAAGAATAAAAAATAGACAATGCAAGTGAAATAAAATAACATTCAAGAATTTCGAAATTCTACATATTGAGAATTTTTTTTTAATATATATTTTAAAACTTCTAAAAAGATTAAATAATCTTTCATGATCAATCAAGATTTTTAAGAATTTTTAATTTTTGAAAGATTCGAATTTCTTGTCATTTTAAAGATTAACGCGATTTAAAATCCCATTATTTATATATTTATATTAATAATTTCATTTTCAAATTAAAATACTTAATAAAACTACTTAATAAAACGAATTTCAATTTTTAATTTAATTTAATAAATATGTAATATGTAGATTTATTTAGATGATAAATTTATTTATTTTTTCCTAATTATAATAAAAAACGAAAAAGAAATACGAAATCTTTTAAATTCATAAGATTATGTTACTTAGTAACTTGATTTAATTGAATAAACATCTATTTCATTCTGAAAGAAATAATACATACATATAATAGAAAAATATATTTTTTATCTTTACTTTTAACAATTATAAAATAAAAATATTTGATATTTAATTTTCAATTTACGGAACAAAATAAATTCTGGACAAATATATATGTATATTTCGAGTCATCTATGAAAAGATTCGAGACAAAGATCGAAAATGATGATCTTTGTTATATACTATTATGACGTATCTTGGTTACATATTAATTAAACGATTTCAAATTTAGGCGCTGACGTAAATGCTACTTCGCCAATCATCGGCTCGCCTCTCCACGTTGCTTGCGCGGACAACATTCCGAACAGATTGGAGATTTTATCGATGTTGTTGGAACGAGGAGCGGACCCGAACTTGGTGATACGGAGCGACGAAGGTCCAGCATTGCGGCCAGTTCTCGCCGAGTACGTCGCTTCAAACGAGAATCCCTCGGTAGAAGTGGTAGCCCTGTTGCTTAAATACGGGGCGCGAGTTGTCATCAAGACGCAGTTCCGCGATCCTCACGGTATATTGAACTCCCTTCAGAACACGGCTGATAAACCACGGTTGCTTAAGGCATTGTTGGAAGCAGCGGAAAGCTTCGATCCTTGTATGATAAGAAGATCGAGCAGTTTGACAGACGCGCAAAAAGAACTTGTCATGGAAGCGGCGCGAACACCGTTGCCTTTAACCCACCAAGCAAGATTAATAGTACGTAAGCTTTGCGGTACCAAGCTGCCCAAGATTGTACGAAAATTACAGCTGCCTCAGTCGCTGCACCGCTACCTTCTCTACGATTTCCATTGAGATAATTGCTCGATTGAGTTTTCGTCGCGAATGTGATCCTTCACATTAAAAATGACGTGTTCCTTCTCCTTGTTCGTTTCGCTCAACTATCATCATTGGCATTCTCTTTCGTTACGTTACCTCTTATTACAGTATTTATTCGTTATACGCTTGTGCTCTTTTTTATATATATAATATGATCGAGAATCATCCCTACCAATAATATTATATTGAAATAATATTTTCTATCTATAATATTTTCTATATTAGCTATCATTGTCTACATTCGTCGTAGCAGAAATGAAACGAATCTATATACAACTCGTAGTCGAGTTGTGAACGAATAAATATGTATATTAAGAGTTTCAAGGCGTATTAATTTCATCAGAACACGTTATTTATCGTGTTTGATACTTATAACGATTGATGTCAATTTATATATTACATACTTATCTATAGTATGTGAATATTTTTAATTTGAGCGTAGATGCACCGTTCGTTCGATCAGAATTATAAGGAGATACATATACACAATCTCAAATTCTATTTATTTATATATGACAAATATTTTTGATGAATATTTTTTGCAATGTATGAATTTTATGTCAACTATTATATTCATGCTTTTTACGTCGTCTTTATTCTTCTTTTCTCGAAGTAATTTTGAAATGAGACTCGTCCACGACACTTTTGTACCTTTATTTAGAACACACGCTAATATTCACGAAGTTGTGCGCGTCCACATAAATAAAATAAGGGCGTTTATATGAATAGCGGATGATTCTGTCTCTTTGTATGTATGTATGAATGTATGTGCGTGTGCGTTTGTATACCGTACGCGTAGGTATTTTCAACGTGTATTATTGTACATACATATTTTATATACACTTGGTGCTGTTAAGTGTCAAGAGATGAAGTAAAATAAATAAAGAATTCTATTATCTTTATGTTTACATATATATTTATATGTATATACTTGTTATAATGAAAAAATGAATGATGAAAATCATCTTATTTAGAATTACGAATTATGTTTTTTTGGTATACATTCATATAATGTGCCTTGTGATTAAAATTCGCGGGAAAAATTTTAATAAAATTTTCATATTAAATAAACGAACAATTCCAAAGATAGAATAATATGAAATAAAATATGGAATAAAAATAAATAAGAAATTGATAAAAAGTAAATCTTATTTGTATGAAAAAAAAGCATGGATGCAGAAAATATATAATATGTATAACAATATACAATAGTATACATAATTATCATTGGCTACAAAATCGCAACGCATAGAATGTTGGCCGATAAAGTATGACGTCGATTCATTCTCAACTACTTCATCTTATACTATCTTATTCTATACTCGAAATAGCAACCTCGATACGGTGACCCGCGTCAAAGCATTCGCAATCGTTGCATCATAATTTTAATTCACAGTGTGGAAATTATACGCGCAATTTATCTTTAATGCCAATTTTGATACATATATGTACATATATTACTACTTTCATTTTTTTTTCATATAATAGAAGCAAGAATTATTATTATAAATTTATTATATGTTTTTATGTATGAATATATATTTATACACATATAAATGAGTATCTTTAAAAAGTTAAAAATGGAAAATTGAAATTATTTTTGGCAACTTTTTTTTATTACTTCATATGCAACAAGAGATTGGTTAAGAGATGTCGTAAGGTGTTAAAAGATGAATAAAAAAACGTAAAAAATAACGTGAAATAATAAATATATTAAAGATTGATATATGTTATCATTATAAATTATAATATTAGTATTCATAATTTATTTGAACTTATTCATGATTTAAATTTATGTGATTATCGATAATTATACAATATTTCTTTGTGAAATTTTTATGTTTATGAATTTAACACATTCGCATTTACAAAACTTATGATATTTTTAATAAAATAATATCTGAAGTTCTTTATATAGATATTAAAATCAATATTTGATTTAATTTGATCAATATTTGATTAATTTATTGATTTTAATGCTCTTTATTGTTTAAAATGAATTGATATACATATTTAGTTAAATATCATAAATATTTACTTGTATATGTTACGATAAATAATATTTATATTATTATATAATTA
>NW_006264219.1:91528-100319 GCF_000469605.1 Apis dorsata | reverse complement strand
TTATTATATAATTATATATTATATTATTATTATATATTTTATATAATAAATATTATTTTATATAATAATATTTATTATATAAAATATATATGCATCAAATATAAACAAATATAAACAATGCAAAATATTTATAAAATAAAGAGAAATTTTGAAAAAGAAAAATTGTAAAATGACACGAGAGGGCACCATGTATATCGTCAAGGATTGCGATGAATCGAGATATCGAATCGAATTAAGTCAATTAAGAATGAAATTAAATCGATTTAAAGCACTATGAATTGAGAATAGTATGGAGAATATTGGCAGAAAGCTAGTAGATGGTTAACAGTAGATATTTATAACAATAACAAAAATAATATTACATGTAAGAGAAAAGAGAAGAGAGGAGTGTGCTTTCAGTGCGACGCAATTAAAGATGAGAATGACTGTCAGAGCATTAGGATCTTTTCTTCGCTCTAATAATTTGTTACTCAGAACATTGAACGAAAATGTTGTTGCCAGTAACGGAATTAAACCCTTGGTTAATATTGAAAGGTAAGGTTAGTTTAATTAAATTCAAAATTATTAAATTCATTTATGTGTTTGGTTATATAATGATATCATAACCTATAAATAATAGTTGTTCTAATTCAAAATTATAAAAAAAACTTGAAATAGAAAGTGGAAATGTATGTTGCAGTCAACGACGAGAAGCGCATCAATGGATGCCTGATCTAGATGAATATAAACATCTTCTAGAAAAAGAATGTTCTAAAATATTAGCTACAAGAGAGAAGACATGGCCTTATATCAAGCCAAGCTGGAATGAACCACAAACAACATCTGCGCAATTAACATCGGAATATCGAAATGTAGTAATCAATTTTGGTCCCCAACATCCAGCTGCACATGGGGTATTACGATTGATAATTGAGATGAATTCTGAGTATGTAACTCGCGCTGATCCTCATATAGGTCTTTTACATCGCGGTACAGAAAAATTGGTAGAATATAAAACATATATGCAAGCTTTACCATATTTTGATCGTTTGGATTACGTATCCATGATGTGTAATGAACAGTGTTTTTCTATGGCTATTGAGAAACTATTAAATATTGATATACCCTTGCGAGCAAAATATATTAGAAGTAAGTAATAGATAACAGGATTGATGAAAGAACCAAAAAGAAAGAGAGAGATTGAACAAATAGTAAAATAGAAAATAGAAAAATAATATAATATATTACTACAATAAAAAAATGAAATAATAAATAATAAATAAAGATATTCATATGTTTCAGCTTTATTTGCTGAGATCACAAGAATTCTAAATCATATTATGAATATTGGAACGCATGCCCTTGATATTGGAGCTCTAACACCATTCTTTTGGTTATTTGAAGAACGAGAAAAATTAATGGAATTTTACGAACGTGTGAGTGGTGCTCGCATGCATGCGGCTTATATTCGTCCTGGTGGTGTTTCATTGGATCTACCATTGGGTTTAATGGATGACATATATGAATGGAGTTCGAAATTCGCTTTCCGATTAGATGAAATAGAAGACTTGCTAACAGAAAACAGAGTATGGACTGAACGTACAAAAGATATTGGAATAGTGACGGCAGAACAGGCAATAGAGTGGGGCTTCAGCGGAGTAATGTTAAGAGGTTCCGGAATTCAATGGGATATAAGGAAAAAGACACCTTATGATGCTTATGACTTGATTGAATTTGATGTTCCAGTTGGCTTAAAAGGAGATTGTTATGATCGGTAATAAAAAGAAAAAAATATAAAACGTTAAAAGTTGTTTATTTAAATCAATCGCTTTTTTGAAAGAAAAAAATTTCTTTTAAAATTTCTTTTCTCTTAGATTTTTTTTTTGCTTCATGATAAATTACATTTTTTTTTTAGATATCTTTGCCGCATGGAGGAGATGCGTCAATCATTACGAATCATTTATCAATGTTTGAATCAAATGCCAGAGGGTGAAGTGAGAATCGATGATGCAAAAATCGTACCACCTAGAAGAGAAGAAATGAAAACTAGCATGGAAGCATTGATACATCATTTCAAACTGTATACTCAAGGATTCCAAGTGCCTCCTGGATCAACATATACTGCGATTGAAGCACCAAAAGGTGAATTTGGTGTGTACCTCGTAAGCGATGGTAGTAGCAAGCCTTATAGGTGCAAAATCAAAGCACCAGGTTTTGCTCATTTGGCAGCATTGCGTCATATAGGTCCTAGATGCTTACTTGCTGATATCGTAGCTATTATCGGTACCTTGGATGTAGTATTTGGTGAAATTGATAGATAATTTATTTACTTGTTACTCTTACTAGATGTACTTCGTACATAGAAAATTTCATAAATGCTGTTTTCTATTCTATATAACATAGAAAACATGCATAAATGAGAGAGAGAAAAAAAAATACAATAAAATATATTCGTTATTGTTTTGATCGAAATTATAATTGATCCTTACCGATATCCTTAATCCTACATAATATAGCTTATAATTGAAAGGATCTATTATTATTATTTCATGCTGGAGATGAAGATTTCCTTAAACGGATAAACGGAAAGAATTAAAAAATAAAATTGAAAAAAAAAATAAGGAAGAAGAACAAGAATATTAATATCTTGAGATACACACGTAAATAATGTAATATACATAGTAACAGGATATTTGTAGCGTGAATGATGTTCATCATTTACGTAATATATTTGAAGAAACACTATTCTATGAATAATTTAACTTTATCATAGTCATTTCCAGATTGTTAGAGATGTCCGGAAATGTCTTTCCATTTTCGCAAAATTACAGAGATTAATTTTCAATCAAAAGATCAAGGTTTTTGTTATTCATGAACCCATCATGTCTCGGACAAGGGTAAATATTTATTATACACAATTATTTGATAAATATTATATTATTGTTTACATGATAAAATGAACAAATGTTTAAATCATACTTTTTGCACGTCATTCTTTTTTTTCTTCTTCCTTCTCATTTATTTGAATTGAATATTATGATCTATTAATTTACATTTCTCATTATTCATAATTAACACAATTATTTCAATTAATTTAATTCTTCTTCCTTATTCTCTTTTTATTTTCAATTTTATTCTTTAATTTTTTCCATTTATCCGTTTAAGGAAATCTTCATCTCCAGCATGAAATAATAACAATAGATCTTTTCAATTTAATTTTTTTGAAATATCGATTTAATAATTTATATTTTACATTAAAATAAAAAAAAATATACTATCATTCTCATGTTTTGATATCATTATTGCACATAAATTTGTTGAATTATCTCAGAGCATAAAATGCACAGATTCGTATAAAATTCTAAGAGTTGACAAGAAAACGAGAAAAGAAGAAAATAGAAATTTGGATTTATTGAAAGAAAAGAAAAAGTTACTAACTAGATTAATAAAAAATGAACGATATTTACAAACGGAGGATTAAAAAAGAATGATGAGTTAGGATAGAATGCAGTAAGTAGCATAATAACGATTTGTCAAGATTTGATCAAAAAGTCATAGATAATATACAACAGTAAAAAAGAGAATAGTGAAGGAAAATGAAGCACTAGACGAGAAAAAAAAAACAGAATAGTGACACAGTAAAGAAGATATAGTATGCGAAGTAAAGAGTGAGAAAGAAAGAAATTGGTTAGTATAGAATCGTAATAGAGGTGGGGGAATGTAGGCAAGGCGTAAAAGTGAGGAGGATGGAAACGAATATGACTGCAAAGAAGAATAGAAATAGAGAATGGGAGGAACAGAGAAACGGAGGAGAAGAATGGAGAATAAACGAAGAAAGAAGCGTGGAGTGGAGAAGTGGAAAAGAAAGAGTGGGGTAATGATAAATCGTTTACCTGAACGGCAAGCATGCCGTTCAGGATGCAGTCGAACGGTAAAAGAGTAGTACGTTCGGTTCGCTGCCGCGTAGTGTTTCGAGTGACTTTGTAGCGAACATTTCGTATAGCGAGAGAAGAGGAAATTCTATTCGATTTTGCATCGAATCCGATAGAGTTTTAATTCTCTCGTGATTATTATATGAATGTAAATCGATTATACGTATAGCATATGTATTCGAAGGGTTGAAGTTGAATTTTATCGATACACGATCAACTCGCTCGTATTCGCTCGTTTTTATCGCGCGCGCGCGCGCGCACGCGCGTTCGTAAACCAGAGTATTTGAACGCGTAACAAGAGAGAATCGAAGCTTGTTCATCGAGGAACGTAAGAAAGAATCGGTCGAGGTTGGTTTACCGTTTTTCGTGCGGTGATCCTACGTATAAACGGAAATACGCAGGTTTACCGGGAGCCCAGGGGAAAGGTAGATGATCGTTTGGCCGCGTTAGGCTGCGTATTTTGCGTAGAGATCCTCTACCGTTGAACGGGGCAGTATCGTTTGTTCATTGGCGACGCGACGCACCGCCAGTGGCACACTTGTCGCTTGGAAAGGAGAATAGACTTTCTCCTTCTCGTCGTTCCTCGTACCACCGCCGCCTTTCGTCTCGTTCTTGTACGGGAAGAATTGCAATCAAAGGCTTAAAAGATAACATTGACGACGACGACAACGACGACGACGACGACGACGACGACGACGACGACGATAACGAAGACGACGAAGACGACGTGGGTGACGAGGACGAGGACGAGGACGGGGACGAGGGAGAGGACGAGGCCAAGAAGCAAAGCTAGAAGGAAGATCAAAACGAGAAGGAAAACGAGAACGTAGAAAGACGGTAGCGCGAGAACTATTGAGAAAAAATAAAACGAATAAAATTAAAAGAATCGTGTGGTGATCCTTGATTACTTTCGAATAAGATTAAAGAGAGGTGACGTGCAGGTCATAATAGAAAGAGAACAGAGAGAGAAATTGGGAAAAGAAAAAAAAAAGGACGAGAAAGAAAGGAACGAAGAAAGAAGAAAGGAAAAATAGGAAAAAGAAAAAGTGAACGTAAATTGAGAATAATTGATTGATCAAGATGAGAGTACATCGTGGGATTTGCGCGAAACTTCAAGGTGGATTTCTTAAACGATGGTGTAAGTAATTGATAGAAAATAAATGTAAATAAGGATGTATTTGAAGAATAATTTACCAAAAATAATTTATATTAGATGGTGGGGTCACGTGAAATTCGTAGCATAGGAGAGTATATTAATGGAATCGTTAAAGACGTTACCGGCGCCACGAGCGTCGTCACGTTTGGTGTGTTTTTTAATTCAATTTGGTGAACGTATCATCTCGTATGCTTAGATTGCGATGATTCACAGTGTTACGTCGTAGTTGTCATCGAGTCGGGTTAGGTTCTTCAATCTTTTGGATTCGGATTATATATCGGATCAAATTTGATAAAAAAGTTTTAAATGAAAATCGGTCGAGTTCGAACTCGAGTCAACGTATCGTTTACTTTCACTCGAAGATTATGGGTTTCGAACGGGAATCGTAGCGAATTACTTCTCGTTTCTCAATAAATCTATTTCATTTAATAACGAATATTGTGATAAAAACAGAAAGCATAAAAATTCCATAAGTGTGATTTGCATTAGAAGACGTTTGAAAAAAACAAAGTGTAGCAAAGTGCATTTAGAATAATTAGGATTATGGCAAAAAAGTAAGTATACATAATAATGTTAAATGATTGATGTGATCTATATCAAACGAAGC
Organism: Apis dorsata; assembly: GCF_000469605.1. Lineage (NCBI taxonomy): Eukaryota > Metazoa > Arthropoda > Insecta > Hymenoptera > Apidae > Apis > Apis dorsata. The sequence continues at coordinate 94,645 of NW_006264219.1, read as the reverse complement.
TGCATGTGATATAATTCTATGTTATTCATAACGAATAATTAAATCAGAATAAGAAGTGATTTTATCAAAAAAGGAGGAAAACAGGAAGAATCAAAGATACTGATGAAGATAATAATTATGATGAGAATTGTAAAAACTGAGTGATTTATATATAATATAAATATATATTATATATAAATATGTAATAAATATATAAATGTATACATATATATATACATGATTTCGGGATTTTGATCGATTTCTGATTAACTGATTATATAATTGTCTATTTGTTGATATGAAAGATAAAAAGAAATAACAATTAATAAACAATTGATAGAAGAATTATTTGATTTCATACATTGATTAAATAAACCAATTTTAAATGATGTTCACAGTTGGTTTCATTCGCTAAGCGTAAAACCTTCCGAGTAAGAGCAGGAAGCGTATGATCTTATATAATCACGAGTAATTGCCGGTTAACATGCGTAGATGGATTTTGTATAGGGTTTGGCATTTCAGAATAGTTAAGGGCCACTTAATAAATTCCCCGTAGAGGGTGATATATCTCGTCTCGGTATCCCGAAGCTTTCGTGTGCAAACAATTTCAACAAGCGAATTCGTATTCATGCGTATTCACATTTCCATAGTTTGCAACATGAAGAATCGTATTACTATTCATATCGATCGATCGATTTCTTTGCAATGAAACGCAACGGCACATGACACCTCGGAGCTAGGTGGGGAATGGTTACGAATGGAATGAGGAAAGAGAAAAATAGGAAGAAAGAAACACGAAACGTATGCAATGGCAACATTTCCGTTCTCAAGCGAATGTTATTATTTTTTTTTCGAAATTTTTGTTCTAAATAGGATTTGATAGATCAATATTTAAACATTTTTATTATTGACAATACCTTGTTATTGAGGAAATTATTATATGTTTTAAAAATATTTTTTTAATTTTCTATTTGTGGTAAAATTTAATTATTTAAGATTTTTATTGTCATGATTATTATTATTATTGATCAACGAAAAATAAAGTTTATCTTTTATACACAAAATAAAACAAAACAAAAAAAGAGTAAAAGAAATACAAAAAATTAGAACAAAAGAATGTTGCATTCCTTTCGATTTGATATCAGTGGTGATGGTGGGAGTCGCGATGCGTGCGCGACTAATCGATATTGGATAATCGAGTCGAATATTTGCCTAAGAGGATAGAAATATAATAAAGTTGGAACAAAATGGATAAAAAAATTTAATCGATCGATATGTTTTCGCGGTACATAATCGATTCGCGACACGTTGAAAGGTAAATGTGATCGAAAGGAGCCACAATCGAGAAAAAAAATAACTTGCTCGAAGGTGAACCGCTCTCATGGAACGTGACCTACGAAATTCCATTCTCGCTTCGATTTTGCGAGTTGCGTAAACAAATGTTCGAATGTGCGCGCGCTCGTTGATACACACACACTTGTTAACCGAAGCTTCGTGTGATTGCGCTTTCACCTAAACGTAATTTCTTTGACGTGCTATGCGACCTCTCTTCAGTTAATGCGTAATCGAGGCATGATGGTGAACGTTAGAGACATTTTAATTTCTTTAATTCAATGTAATACAATATCCAATTTGTACAAAATAAATATATTTAAATGTTTTTTTACGTAGTATATTGTGCAAAAAAAAAAAAATCGTGTAAAATATAAATAGGAAACAAATAGTTATAATAGGTCAATGTGAAAAAATTAATATTGTAATGAAAAAAATTTGTCTCTAATCTTCCAAATTTAATATGCAAAAAATAATTTGTGAAATAAAGATGCCGTATTTACATTTTTTGTTTTTTTTTTTCAAGAAGATATTTTTATATTCTTGACTTCTTAATTCTTATCTTTATTACCCACTACATTATCAATTATAATATATTCAGATCTTAATTTTATATTAATTTTGAATTTATTGATATCTTAACAAATAAATAAAATGACAATTTTCTTTAATTTATTTCAAAATTTAGTTTGAATTTCTTAATTCAAAATTATATAATAAAATACCTACATAATAAAATAATTATTTATCGAAAATAAATTAATAGAAATAAAAATATTTAAATTGTTTGCAATGTCAAAAATTTAAATTTTATCAAATTTTTTATCAAATTCGATTTTAATATCATTAATGTATTAATTATGAAAAGCAATTTTTTTTCAGTATTAGAAATATTAGAAATAGCAAAAAGGAATATTGTTATATTTCGTTTTATATTTCATTTTATTCAATGTTGTCTATCTTAGATAATATAAAATAATAAATAAATTGTTATTAATTTAATCTTGGAATTTTATATGGAATATTAATATCATTTATTTACAATAAATTTTCAATAAATTATTTTTAATAAAAATATATATTTAATGTATAATAATGTATAATAATGTATAATAATGTATAAATAATTTATTAATTATTTATTTTATCATTTAATTTTTTTTAACTACGCATATATATATATATATAATATAATATAATAATATATATATTATTAAATATTATTAATAATTTGTGATACTCTTTTATATATATTCTTTTATTTTATAGTATTATAAATTTTGTTAAATATATTTTAATTTATTTTTTAATTGTAGATTTCGATTTGACTTATTTGTAGACAAAATAAAATATTCATGGATCTACAAAGTCTACAAAAAAGAGAATATTAGCTATAATATTAAAGAAAAGATAGATTTGAAATATTTATATAAGTTACGTATGATGTTAATAGACATTTTCTGCGAATAATTAATACGTGATTTTATAATAATGTTAATATATGTAAAATACATTACAAAGTCATATAAAAATATCAAATATTTTATCATAAAAAAACTCGAGTAAAAAAAATTATTAAAGTTTTTTGCAAAAATTATATAAAAAAATTGTTGCAAAAATTATATAAAAGTTAATTATAATATAACGTGTAAAAAGAAATTCAGATGTATGATAAAGGATTATTTATTTATTATTTATTATTTGAATTTAACATGATCATTAAAATTGTAACATTAAAATTATTATTTGTATTATTTTGAATTTAATTATTTTCAATTATAAACATTTGGCCGGACATTTATGATA
>NW_006264219.1:73380-91249 GCF_000469605.1 Apis dorsata | reverse complement strand
AAATACATTTCAAAGTTCCTTATATTTTTTTTATAAAAATATTGCATTATGCAAATATAATATTTTATAAAAATATTTTTTATAAAAAATAAATATATTTTATCATATTTTTATTAGTAAAATTAGTTTAAAAAAAAAATTAGTTAAAAAAAAAAGTTTTCTTATTATTAAAAATTGTTTCTAAAAGCATTATTATATTTGAATATAATGAACAGGAAAAATCTATTAATATAATGAGATGTAAAATTTATTATGCTTTTATTTATATTCAATTGCATTGCCATATCAATGTATACTTCTTGATAAAATAAGAAATGACATCTCGAAAAGAGCATAGATGCATTTAAATTAAAATATAAATAATCTTGACTTTTAAATTTGTAAAATTTGAAATTTTTTAAATTCATAATATCTATTATTTTTTAAATCAATTATTATTATTATTATTATTATCTATTTTATCAAGAATTAGAATTTTTTAAAAAATTTAATTTTTATGTAAATTATTCTTTATTAAAATTTTTAAAATTTCGAATTACAAAACAACAAAAAAGCAAAAAGTTTCGAAATTTTATGTGTTTTGAAAAGTTTCGAGAGATCTTAAGAGATAGAGAGAGGATCTTAAGATCTTATCCCTAATAAAGTAATTGTAAGAGAATCTTGAAGACATCACATATCTAATTATATAAAGTAAATATATTGCTTAATACTCAACTTCTATTTAACACAATTCTTAATTATTCTTTAATTTTCTTTGTATGAATATATTTCATTTTCTTTTTACATTGAATTTTTTTGTATATTCAATGCAATTAAAATTAAAATAAATAAATCAATAAATCAAAAATAATAAATCGATTGTTATTATTAAAGGATAGAATATTAATATTCATCAATAATAATATGTAGAAGGAACAAATACTAATGTGATTTTATTATCGATGAATCATACTGCAATATAGAACCAATAAGCAACATAAGATTTTTGATTTGATGTACTTAATCTATTATGGATAGTTGAGCAGTGAAATAATGTCATTTTTATATAACTATATGATTATTTATCATTTACTTAAAAAAAAATATAAATGCTATTAAAATATAAAAATACAAATTTTTAAGATTATATAATATTATTAAAATTCTATTTTAATATTTATAAATAAATTAAATTATGTATATTATGTTAAAAAAAAATGATGATGGAATAAATATTAAGTATATTGTTAATTTTATTTCATAATATTTCATATATATAAAATATCAATGCAAGTAGTATTTCGTATGTACATTGATTGAATTAGAAATAAAATACAAAAATATTGGGTCTTACTGGGTTAAATTATCTAAAGATACAGTGTCTCACATAATTATTTGAACACTTTCTATAGAAATATTATATGGATTATACAAGACTTCTGAAAATATTATTAGCATTACGATATGACTACCGGGATTATATGAATAAAGTTTGAGATAAATATATGCGGAAGTATGTAAGTATCTGCGTAAGAGTTATGAAATATTCATTAAAATACATATTTCGTAAAAATGATGAAGTGTTTGAATAGTTAACTATAGTAATTTGTATTATCAACGTCAATTTAATTTTTTTCTTTAAATCAAATTAGTTTTATGACGTAAAAAATATCTTATAATTTTATGTACATACATTGAATTTATCTAAAACTTTTCCTTTAATATATATATATTATACATACACGTATACACGCGCGCGCGCGCATACACACACGCATATCAATTCTTATATAATATTCAATATAATATTATATTTATAATATTAATAATATAATCTAAAATTTTTTAAAAACAAAATGTATATTTTATCTTCACAAAAATTCAAATACTTTTGTGAGTCATAGCATCGTTAATCGTTAATAGTAACTTGAGAAAAGCAAAGATCTGTGTTTCCATGAAAATGAAGTCGGCATAGTTCTGTATTTATGTAGGCAGGGCTACTGCTGTCAAGTAAGCTCGAACGAGAACGATACGTTTTGCTACGGAACGAACAACGGCAAACGCGCCTTTCTCTCTTTCGTAGTCTATTCGGTCGGAACGTGATTTTTCCTTGTCAGTGTCTTTACTTCCGAATCGATAGTTGCGCAAGAAAATTCAACGTACTTCATCATTATGTGCTGTTTTATTATTTTATTTATTCAGTTTAGCGGGATAAATTTTTTGATATGACGATAAAAAAAGTAGCGAATCACATGCTATGTTGTAAGGAAATTTAAATTTTAATAAAATTTTATTTGTGCACATTGAGCATATTTTATATAGATATTTTATATAGATATAGATAATTTTTTTGTTCATAGGAAATTTCTTTCCAAAATTTCAGCATCTTTTCATGTTTTTAATACAATTTTGCTTAAAAAATTTTTTTTTACAACAAAATGATAGAACATTAAAGTTAAATATTTTTTATCTGAAAAATTTTGCAAGCTATTTTGCAAGCTAAAAAAAGATTTTATTTTTTAATTTTTTTTCTTTTCTTTTTTTAATGAAGTATTTTAAGTATATTTGAAAATATTTCAAATATAATGTATTATATTTGAAACAACTTTTTTTCAAGAAAATATCAGTTTAAAGAAATAAAATCAACATTCAGAGTTTCAGTGCAATATTTTAAATATAACTTTGTGATACAAAGTGAAACAAAATTTATCATATAAAAAATATTTAATTTTTAATATCTAAACAAAGTTGTAAAATATTGAAATTATTTCTCGAAAGTATTTCTGAAACTTTCAAAAATATGTCCTATGTACAATTCATTATATTTTATATATACAAAATTTCATTAAAATTAGAAAATTATCTGATGAATTTTCTTGAAATATATTAAATATATAATCAATTTGAATTATTGAAATATCTAATGAAAGATAAATTCATGTAAATTATTTTCAAAGTTTTGAATATTGAATATAGATAATTTTAATTTTTATATTTAGAATAAAGATAAAACAATAAAATTTTTTTGCAGTAAGCATATATGGCGAATGAAGTTTATATAAGGAAAGTATTTTCAATAAAAATTTCAATAAGTATTTTAATAATATAAATAAAAAGAGAGAAAAAAATAAGGAAGGAATTTGCATTTAAAATATGAAGTCAATAATTAGAAAGAATAATAACAAATATAATAATCAGAAATTATTGAAATTTTATTTTTATAAAGAAAAGATATATGTATATAATTTAATATACGCAAAAAATAATGTAATTTACATGAAATTTACATAAAAGCAATCTCTCTCTTTTTGCTAGGTCTTGAGAAAAAAAAATATAATATTAGTAATTACTAGTCTTGTCATTAATCTAATGACGACTGTTTTTTATGCTAAAAAAAACTAATTTTTGCGTCATTGTCTTATCGATTTATTTCCACTCATGTTTCATCGTAGACATTTTTTTACTTCTTCATGTTGTTTATTATCTTCTTTTATTTTTGTTTATGACAAAATAATTTGGTTTTTGTTCGATTCATGTATGTATTTAAAAAAAATGAAAAAAAGTGAATTTTTATATTGTAATGTGTTTGAATTTTATAAATTCAAAATAAAAAATTATATAGATATGACAATGATTCTCTAGAAAAATTTATTTCATTTTATATTCTCGTTGATGAATAACATATTTTAAATGTTTGTTAAAAATATGTTTTATTAATGAACAAAGCTATTTTTTATTCTTCTTTTATTCGTTAATCTTCTATTATACGTTTTGTAATTTTTCTTCAATATTTCTTTCTTATTATTTTCTTTTTTTTACGGTTAATTTTATCTTTTATGTTTACATCTTTTTTAAAAAATGTCTCATTTATAAAATTAAAATATTGAACTTAATTTATTTTATTTTGTAATAAATTTATTATTTTAGTTTTTATTTACATAAATTTATAATATATTTAATATTCTTGCAAATTCGAAATGAAAATTTTTTTAACTTATATTGGATTAAAATAATGTCTTTAATATTTTTGTAATATAATTGTATAACCAAAAAAGAAAAATAGATATTATTAAAATTAAATTAACATAAATAGTAATTAATAATTAATTTTAAATAAATTACTTGTAAATAAATATAGTATATATAAAATATTAAAATAAATATTAAAATAAATTAAAATATAATATAAATAAAATAATTTGATCATTTGTAATATCTTGCTTATTTTTATTAATATTAATAAATATTGAAAAATATTATAAGATAATATGAAATTGATAAAAATTAAATTAATAATATAAAAGAATGCATAACTTGATATTTTAACTTAATAATTTATTTATAAATATAATATATAATAATAAAATTATATATAATAATAAAAATATATAATATTATATATAAATATATAATAAATCACAAATTTTTAACCATTAAAAAATTTATAACCATTATATTTGAAAACATGTATCTATTTCTTATCTCTTAAAAAAACTTATAAATAAATAATATATATATCGTCACATTTTTAATGATATCACTATTATAATATAATAATGATTATATATTTATAATAATAATGATATAATGATATCATCATGTTTAATTAATGCATTGTATAATTTCCTTTTTATTTATTTTTTTTTATTTTTGTTAGAAAAAGATAAATAAAAAAAATTGATTAGTTCTATATAATTAAGTTAAATAAATCTTTGATTCACTATATAAGAAGTTAGAATAATTTTGTTTTTTATAAATAAAATAGAATTATATAATTTTTAATCCATATTTTTATCATAGTTCTTATTTCTTATGAGAAAATAAATCTGTTGATTAATTCCTTCCTCATCATTATTAATGAATTCTAAAATTTTTGTATTACATATAATAAGTTTTAATTTTCAAATTATTTGCAAGAAAATTTTTTATATTATTTTATATCTGTCTATATGTGTGCATCAATCATGCAATCTGCATTTAAGGAAGATTTTGACCATATATAATAATCCATATAAAATAATTAACGATATATAATAACCCACATATAATGCTTGTTGAAATCTACTTCCTTATGGATTTGAATTTTTTAAAAAATTCTTTTGTATATATAATGTCATATTAATCCCACGAATAACAAATAACGATACAACTGTATCGGAGAGGAGGGAGAACTATAAAGAAATGATTCTGTATGAAAAAATAAATCAAAAATATATAGAATAATATATTTTCATTTAAAGTTTCATTTTTGAATAAATTAAATTTGAAAATATTTCTAATGACTGAAATTTCTGAGTGAATTATATCAATAAGTACTTATTTCATGTGAAAATAAGCAAATATGTCAAATTTAAATTAAAAATTAAATTATTAAGTAATGAAAGACAATGGAGTAATGAAAAAAGTAATGAAAAACAAATTTTCATTATAGAGGGCCAATATACATTAATATATGTACTTTTGAAAATTTTAATTTTATATTTGAAAATATCAATAATTAAATAATTTCATTTATAAAAACATATTCTACGTATCTTATATCAAATATATTTTAGCATATACTTTAACTCATTTGCAATAATTGCAATAATGCAGAAATATTTATTCTTCGAGACATCAAAAAATTTTTGTTTTTTAAATCAATTATTTTTTTAATACTATTATGCAAATGTGTTTTCCTACTATATAAATTTTATAGATACAATAAGTAATATTTTTATATCGTTAAATATCTTTGTTGTAATATGGAATGGAAAATAATTAATTTTAAAATGAAAACGATATGTAATATAAAAAAATGAATAATTTTATAAAATTTAATATTATAATTTTTTTCTCTAATAATTATTCTCAATAAAAATTTATTAGTTTAAAAAATATTTTAACTTGAATCTTAAAATTATCATATTAACAAAATTTAAATTAAAATATTTTCTAAATTAATAATTTTATTGTTAATTTTTTAACGTGTTCAGATATATTCGACATGCGGAAATGATTACTTTCGGCCTAAAAATGAGTATATTCGTCAAATAGAAAAATATATATCGAAATTGAAATTTTTAAAAAGTAAAAAATATTTTTTTACTTTTATTAGAATTAATTATAAATATTATAATTAGAATTATTATTATTATTATTATTATTATATATTATTAGAATTAAGGAATCGAATGATAACTCTTTATAATAAAATTGAAGTGATTTTTGGTAATAATGATAGTATAATTATAACATATTTAGAAAAAAGTTAAAAAAATATTATACGAAGATATTTATCCTCTAGATATTATATGCCCAAATTTTTTATTTATTATATAAAAAGGACAATAACATAAATAAAATGAATAGTATGAATTTCTTATTTGAATGAAAAAACTATTAAGAGATATACTAGAGATATTTAGATGAAAATTCGATGAATATTTTGATAATTGATACATACAACTTCTAACTATATGTCTTATCGAAAAACATTTTTATATCCAAATTTTATATCCATCAGTACATCATTAAAAATTAATGACAAAGATGTTCCAATTATTTTAAACGTGGAATTCGAAAAAAAGAATATTAATGAATATCCTTATAGATGAGGTATTATGCTTTTCTTTTTTTTTTTTTATTTTTTATTTCTCGTATACATGAATTTTTGAACAATGAAATGATTTGTTTTTTAAAATAATTCGTAATAATTTGTAATATTTGTCATAATTAATTCAAATAAATATATTATATATGATGAATATCATCTTTTGATTTTACACAAGATTTCACATAAGAAATTAAAGATACACAAAAATAACTTTCAAAACAAAACTTCACTGTTAAAAAATTAAAAATAAGATTAAAGAAATTTTTTTTATAGAATATAATGCTATATTGCGCCAAAATCAATGCGCTAAAAATTATACGATTTAAATTAAAAAAAAAAAAGATTCATTTTCATATGATATATATATTAATATTTATATTTAAAAGAATGATTAAGATACATTAAGATTTCTCAATGTCGTCTCACTTTAATTTTTATCTTAATAAGATCTCTATTTTTTTTCATCATAAAAATTAAATGAGATATTCAAGGTTTATCTAACAAGTTTTATAATTTTATTCATTTTTTATGTCTCATGCTTCAAGGATAAAACAGATTGATTAAATATACAATAATGCACACTTTAACCGACGCAATTTTGGCACACTTACAATTAGCTGACACGGAACCATCCCCACCAATTACTGAAATTGCCTCCACGAAGCGATTATCCGTTTTTCTTCTGTTTCTTTCTATCTAATGGTTGTCACTCTCAATTCAATTGACGAGTTCCGATTCCTGGAACTTAGCTACCTCCACAGATAACTGACCTCATCTGATCAGTTAAACGGACCAAGTTAATATAATTGTACATTTGGTTTATGTAGTTAAAATAGTCATTTTATTTTGCGTTATTATCGTCTTTAATATATCCAATAATAAAGTGCAATATTATAGAAATCTTGAAAATAAATATTTGAAAAAAATTATTTAACGATGATAATAAATTCAAAGAAAATTTAACGATGAATAGCCAAGATATCATCATATCTTTGTTTATTTTATGCAAAAATATACATACATATAAATGAACGACAAGATATATTTTACAAGGAAATTCAGTTAATTTAAAATTCTAATTTGAATGAAAGTTTGTATTTATATATAGTGCATAATGGATTCAATACATTGAGCAATTTTTTTTGATGATAGGAAATATCCTCAAGGGAATGAAACCCAAGTTTCATCCAAAGTTTTGGCATTTTTTTATGTTTTAAATATAATTTTGGAAATTTTTAATAACATATTAAATTTAGATAGAATATTAAATTTTAAATATTTTATAATTTAAAATTTTATTCTATCTTACACCATTAAATGCTGGAACTATGTTTAAAAAATGAAAAGAAACAATTTTGATAATTTTAAATAAAATTGATTTCATGTTCCTAAATTTGATATTTCGGTAAAAAAAAATACTAAATATATTTATTATGCTCTATATATTATTTTATTAAAGAAAAATTTTTATTTTTTAATTTTTTAAATAATTTTTTATTTTTAATGAAATTATATATATATATATATAAAATATAAAAAATTACTTCTCGATTTAAATAATAAAACTATGAAAATTTTAGTGAAATTTAAAAAAAAATTTTTGGAAAAATCTAATACACTTACATTCCAAAATAAGTTAATTAACAATAAAGTACTCTAAAATGTTATTTTTCTTGTGTTTCTCATTAGTCTCATTCATTTGTCGATAATTCAGTTAGTTGTTAGAACCAAGATCCATACAAATATGCTAAATAATATTCGATAACCGGTATTTTGGGTCATATGAACTCGTTTCAGAAGTGAGAAATATTAAACTAACAGAGGTCAACGGCCATTGCACGTGTTACGATCTTTGGTAGCCACGATCTTCGTTATTGACACGTTTCTATAATCTTTACCGGAAATGATATCTTTTAGACAGTGGAAATTTCGAAATCCTTTGAAATATAAAAGAATTTCGAATTTTCAAATTTTTTAACTATTTTTATGATGAAATCGTATCATTACGATTAAATTATCGAAAAAGATATTTTTTAGAATAATGGAAATCTCTTAATCCTTTGAAATGTAAAAAATTTTCGAATTTAAAAACTTTTTGCTAGTTTTAAAATCTAGCTAATCAAAATCTAGAGGATTAAAAATTAAAAAATAAAAAAATTTAAGATAAAAGAATAATTTCTATCAATAATTTGTGAGAATATCGTGATAATTTATACATGAACTTATTTTTATTCAACTAATAATAATTGATACTTCAATTTATTTAGACTTCTTTATATTAATTTTAATTGATACGATTTCACAATTTAATCTTTTATTAGAATACTTATATATTTGCGCCTAGATATCTATTTTTGTGCTTTTATTATTAAAATAATTTAAAAAATAAATTTTATATATATAAAAAATTTTAATTCTTTTCTTTGAATCTTATATGTTAATAATTAAAATTAATAATTAAGGAAAGTAATTTTCTTATTTATAAGATTAAAAATAGAATTATTTATAAGATTATTTGGAAAATTTCAATGTAAAAAAGAAATAAATACGAATACAGAAATATAAACAAGCAATATTTACGTATTTAAAAAATAGAAAATAAATATTTAACTTTTTGGAAGTGTAAAAAAATGACTATGTATCTAATGGTTAAATTATAAACACAAATTTAAAAAATTCTAAGAATTAAAATTTGTTAATATTTTACTTCTTGACAAAATAAATAACTACTTCTTAGGATAAAAAATAAAAAAATTATTAAAAAAAATAATATTTTGAATCTCAAAATATCAAAAGTTTTGAAATTTCAAATTTTAATTTAATGTTAATCTATCTCTAATATTTTTTATTCTTATTTTTATTCTTAAATCAATCACTCAAATATGTATATTACATTGAAGTTCTCGGAATTGATCATATATGCTGATATATACAATAAATTAAAAAAAAGTATTCATACAATTATTTTTTTCGCAATAATTTTGTAAAATTAAATAATATAATATTTTACGAATAAAAATTATTTCGATGAAATTTAAAATTTATAAAGATAATATACAAATTATAAATTTTAATAATTTTTTAATAATGTAATAAAGATATAATGTAAAATAAAAAATTTCGTGATTGTAATTTTAACTTTATTTAATATTAAAGAAAAACAATCTATAAAAAATTTATTTATAATTTAATTTTAAAAATTTGAACATTAATTAATGATATTAAGATAAAACATCAGAGACTTCTTAAATACAAAACATTTTTCGTTCTACTGAAATATTAATATTATAATTTAACACCAAAATCAAGATTATTAAATTTTTTTTCGAAAAATTCAATTCAGACATATGAAAATAGAAATTTTAAATACTTACAAATTAGATTGATTATTACATATTTTTTTTCAAAATTACAAATTAAAAGTTTAAAAATTGACATATGATATAATATATTAAGTAGCATTGTATATAATAAAACGTATAAAAACTTAAATACAAGATTTTTAATAATTTTAAAAATATTGGAATTTGTATATTTTATTTTTGATAATATTATATAATAATAATAATTTTAAATAAGATTTGTGAATAAAAATATTTTAATTTTTAATATTTCATCTCAAACTATTTCAAATTTTTTTCAATTCTGTTTTCATAGAAGAATTCAAAAGAACTTGATGTATTGTGTATTGTGAGATCTTCTTTACCAAGTCTCGATCGAATACAGCGCAAAATCATTGCAGTGTAAGTCGCATACGAAACGGTTGATCACCGTCTCTTTTGAATTTCGACATTGGCTGACAGCGCAAGATACAAAGTTCGCACACATTCGAGGCAATCGATTGCTCGCATTCTTTGCGCGAAACAATTCAATCGAATTATTTTCAAAATAAAATGAATCGAAAAAAAAATTGAATTAAATTATTTGAATTCAAAATTTGATACTTGAGCGAAGTTTATTTCAAATAATAATTTAAAAATAATTATTTCAAATAATATTTATTACTTGATAAATAATATGTTTCAATTGAGGTTATATTTCTTCGATCAATTAAAGGAATTTGAGGTAAGGCACATAGTTGAAAATAATAAATTATAGATTATTTGAGAAAATAATAAATTTATTTTTTGATGAAAATTTAAAATAATTTTTAGAATACATTGAGTAAAAAATACAATAATAATAATGTAATATAATAATGTAGTATAATAATTAAACAATATAAATATAATATAGATATATATAATGTATTATATTAAGAAATTAATTAAAAGTGAATAACAAATAATTTATTTTGTAAAATATTAAATAAATTATTTAATTGCAAATATTTTTATTTTTCATATATAAATAAAAATAATTCATAATTTAAGATAACAAAATAAAAATAATCAAATAATTTTAAGAAATAATTTTAAAATTCTTTAAATTCCTGGATTTGATGTGAAATTATGTAACTTGGAAACTATTTCATCAATATGAAGCTATTATTTATTTTGCTTGAAATATCCTTTCAAGTTTCTACGTTTGTTTTTAGTCATCAATTTACTTGGTTTCAAATCGCTTGTATTTGACTTTTTGTGACTTGAGTAACTTTGCCAATTTGAATCTGTTATGTCACTTAATGTGAAATCTCGTGTGAAGTTTTAAACAAAATGAATGAAGTAGAATTATTTTTACTTCTTAACTTAAAACGATAAGTTCTAAACAAATAATACGTTCTGAATTTATATTGAGAATTTTAAACAAATTGGTAAATGCTACTATTGAAAATAAATAATAAAAATGGATTAGAATTAATGAAAAAATTTTTATAATTTTTAGAAATTATATGACATATAATGAGATGATAACATAAAAAAAAAAAATAATTTAATAATACATTCATTGAATTAATTTTTCTTATTATAAATATTATATATTATATATTATATATTATTTATATATTTTATAAATTTATAATATTTTATATATTATTTATATATTATATTTTAATCATAAAAATTTAATATAATCAAATATCACTGTTTTCGATTTTAGATTAGATTAGATTCTAATCTATCTAATTCTTCAAATTAAATTACTTGAATTCAAATAATTTTTCCTTGTTTAGATTAATCAAATTATTTGAAAGTTTTGTTTGTTTTATTTCATTATATTTTCATGCAATGTTAACTCGATTATTTTTCGTTAATATTCAATTATAAATTTTTAAAAATTTGATTATATTATGTAATGAATTTATTTGTATTAATGATTAAAAAAGTTTTGATTAACTTTGATTTGATTACTTTTTCCGCTTGATTGTATAATCAATAGTGAAAAATAGTTTCAATCAGATTTCATCTGATTTTTATTTATTTATTTGAAAAATTTTCTCAATCGAAAATCATTCAAAAACATTGGAGAAATAAATATATATTTATTCTTTTTTTTTATATAAAAAAAGAGAAATTTTAATAAAGAAATATTTAAATTTCTGATAAGATAAAAAGTCATAAAATAAAATAGTATCGAAGATTATGTAAATTCTATATAAAATTATTATTATTTAATTTTATATAAAAAACAAGAATGAATTTATTGTGTAATCTAATAAATTAATTATAAATTATAGTTAATTATAAAAATTTCTAATAATAAATTTCTAAAAATTTCAAAATTTTTTTATTATTCATTTTTTCATTCATTAAAAGCTAATAATTAGTTTTCAATATCATGCAATTGACAGCTTGGTCGAAATTATATATATATCGTGCTAATTCGCACAGTTAAACTCCAATTTCACTTCAAGCTTGAAAGAACATTTCAAAGTGAGATAAATAGTTCATAGTGGTTAAATGGTTTTAAGCTGTTTGAATTCTAGCT
This sequence comes from Apis dorsata, assembly GCF_000469605.1. NCBI lineage: Eukaryota > Metazoa > Arthropoda > Insecta > Hymenoptera > Apidae > Apis > Apis dorsata. The sequence goes on along the minus strand of NW_006264219.1, from coordinate 78,807 downwards.
ACTTGAAGCAAATTACTTGACTAATTTGAATTGCCGAGAACGGAATAAAAATTGGAAAAAAAATCAAGTTAAATGAAATAAGTAGTTCAAATTTTTCAAATTGCCTTATTATTTGAATACTACTAATTTAACTAATCTTAGTGAGGCTTTAAGTTATCTGAATTAATAAGTAACTTAATTTGAAATAATAGATATCTAAAATGATGTGGTGAAAATAGAAGATAGCGATGTTTATTAAAATATTTATAATAACAAATAGTATAGTAAAAATTTTGAATCTATTGTAAAATATCATATATTTTCATTTCATGTCATTATATTTTCTATATTCTATATTTTGATTGCAATATATATTTCCTTCATTACTTATTGAAATAATTATATTTCTAATAAAATGCTACAAATTTTCAAATTTTTTTTTTTTGCCTCAATTGTAATTCATTTTTATTTTAAATATATATTTGATATGTTTTGTGCATATATATCTTTTCAGACAATATTACATTAAATAAAATAAGTTGAAAATGGTTTATTTGGAAAATAAATCAATTAATAACAATTAAGAACAAATATTTTGTTTTTTTTATTTGAAATTTTTTATAATAGATAAATTTTAGAATACTTTGTTGTTAATTATTCGTTATATTTTATTATTTGTATATTTTCATTTCATTGTAAACAATTTTATTAATATGACTTCTTTTTCCGAATAGCAGTTCTATAGTAGTGAAAATAGAAATCTTGTTTACAAGCGATCAGAAACTTAGTGAATGACCTAATGCAATTTACTTTTCAATAGTTCGCATTTGTCAGATTGCTTGAAATTCATACCCAGCACAAATTCTAATACCGTTCAAAATGTATCATTTCAAATTAAGAAAACTTGGAAGAATTTCAATTTCACATGAAAATAGAAAGAATATTTTAAATGAAAATAAATAACAATATTGATTTCAAGATATACGAATGTATGAATATATATGATTTAAAAGTCAAACTAATTAATGATAGAATAAAAATTAAGTGAATATTTCAACTTAATATTATTCTTAATTAAAGTGTTTTATCTAATATTTCGAAATCTACATAAAAACAGAAATTTTTGTCATTTTTTTCGTAATGTTCTTGTCAAGTAAAAATAAATTATATTGATAAATCTCTACAAAGCATATAAGGTTTCTAACCTTATTTCTAACCTATTCAAAATTTAAATGATGAATAGTAGAATTTAAAATAGAAATTAAAATATTATATATCTATATATCTATAGATACTTTGAAGAATAGAGAATATTTGATAAAACATTTTAATGAAGACAAAATAAAAATAACAAGAAGTTTGAAGTTCATTGAAGTAATTTGAGTAAATCTTTGAACAAGGTTTAACCAAAGTTGTCACATGTATTTGTCACATGTTGATCGTAACACAACCTGTTCTCTCGAAAGTTCGACTCACGAGGTCACAATGTTACACACTGTCTTCAAGGATTCTGTAAGGTCGAATGCGTGACGTTTGTGACTCGGTAAATCGTGCTTCGCATTTTCGATGTATGCTTATTCCTGTATTGCGTTTCTTTCTTTTTCGTTTTAATCAAGCTCGTGGTTTCCTTGGTCACGAAACGATGAAACGCCATGGTATGACGTCTAACAACAAACAATTCACGAATCGATTGAGTCGAACTGGCTGGACTTCGCGTTTTAGGTTAGGCACGCAATTCAAAGCTTTTGCTTCGTATAGAAGTCGAAAAAGTAGGACTATGCTCATTTCGAAGGTCGCAATGCGTACCACTTACGTGTTTCTCGTTACGTGATTGAAAAATTAACCAAGGAAATCGACAACGACTACGAATTGATATTTCGCGACGATTCTTTTTTTCGATATTAAACTCTGATTCAACGCACTAACACGTCTCGCGCTATCGACTTTATTCCAATTGTTTCGCGATCGAGTTCTCGAATCGATCGAATCCAAAACATTTCACTGCAATGACAGAATTTATGCAGTACATATTTTTCGATTCATCTATTCCTTTAGATTAATCATTGTCGAGCAATGAGCGGTAAGTATACATGACCGACAAGTACAGTATTTATTCGTTATAATATACTTGGAACCGATTGCATATATTGCATATGCTGCATATATATGTAGTTGCCAGGGACATACAATTCTAGCCTTATTTTATCTTGTCGGTAAACGATCATATGACAGCTAGTGAAAAACGAAGAAAGATCTAGAGTCGAAATATTTAAATTTATGTTTTATTATTTTAGTCTGATATTACTCGTTTCATTGTATTCAAAATGAATTTTTCCAGTAGGGATGATCTTTAAACGTATATATATTCATAAAAAAAGCACGACTATATATTGAATAAATATTATTCTTTATTTTAATAATATTTTTGTTCGAAAGCGTTGTATATGCGAAATTATTTGTAATTTGGAAAATCATTTGTAAAGGGAATTCGACGAGTCTTCCGGCGCAACGGGAGGCATAGAGGACGTGATACAATGTGACGCGATTTGAATTTTTTCTTTCATTCTCTTCGAGTACACGGCGCAAGCATTTGCAATGCGAGACCTTTAAGTTCAATTTAGCATATTTATAGCTATTACTGTGCTCTTTAACATCAATGATTTTATTGAAAAAAAAATATTTTTTTATTTCGTTTCTATATTTCAATGAAGATTATATATTTAATGTATAATTTAATATTTTTTCTATTGATAGAATTTTTTTCCAAGTAAAATACTAAAATAATTTTAAAGTAAAGTAATTTCAAAATAATTAATTAAAGAAAAGTTTGTAATAAGTTAATATGAATTTTAAAAGATAAAAAATTAGTTGCTGTGCTCTTTTATCGAATATTTATTTATTGAATAAAGTTATGTTTTATGAAAGTTTTTTTGAAAAATAATTAATACTTTTTGAGATATAGTAATAATCATGAAAAACTTAATCATTTATTGTATTTTATATATACATTATACAAATATATTATTGAATATTTAATTAATTTTTAAACATTTTAAAACAAAAAATAAAACTATTATATTTTATTATATATATTATTATATTTATTAAGTTTATTTGTAAATTAACTGTTTTCTAATAATTTAAACATATTTTATAGATATAATATACATTCTTCATTTTATAAAAAATAAAAATGTCTTTTTTAAATTTTGTTTATTGAACAATCTTTTCAACAAAATTTGCAGAAAAATGAATTTAAAAAATTATTTTCAAAATTAAAAAAAATCCTAGACTTTTATTTCGAATAAATAAACTAATAATAATAAAAAATTATTTTAAAAATTAATTATCTTCGATGTATTAAAATTTTATTATGCAAAAAAATAAGTCAAGGATATATAATAATAGATCGGGGCATAATAATTGATCACAAATACGCTCTAAAAAATTCGGGCTGCATTCAGATTCTAAAAATATAATTAATTCAGGATTTTTATCATTAATTTTTTTCTCGTTTGTTTTCACATGTATTAAATATTACAACAAAAAAGATCAAAGTTTAGATTAAAGTAATATAAATTTCGAATAAAGAGTGATTATGAATATGATTATGATATTGTATGTATTGAGTGATTATGATATTGAATTAATTCCATAGATGAAGCTCATTAGTAGTGAAGGGAACATTTCAAATTGCTTCGAATTTTTAAAAGCAAAAAATTTGAATTATTTTGAAAATAATAATTCAAAGTCTAAAATTTTTTTGAAAATTTTGATCATAAGTTTATGAGTTCACCAAATTGTTCAAAAATCAATAATATTTTAAAGATTTTTTTAAAAGATTATCTGGAAAGCTATTATAAATAAAGTATTAACATAAATATATTTATTTATTTATCAGTCTATAATATATGTAGAAAATGAAAAAAAAAATGAAATACTATAATAGAAAAGAATATATAATGATGAAAACAAAATTTATAAAGAAATAAAATTATTATTATTAATAATAATAATAATGTAATAAAGTTATGTTAATATTATATGTATAATTATTTTATTTTTTTTTTCTATGTTTCCTGGGTATCAACATTCTTAATAATTATTAACATGTACTATATAAGATATATTACTTATAATAATGCGAACAAATATAATAAATATTGTTATCTTTCTTTCACTTTTTAAAAATATTTTATATTAATAATATTATTTTGCATAAATTTGCATAAATTGATAAACTTTTAAAATTAAAGTTTTTAGATTTCCAAGACTTTTAAAAAGTTTAGGCTCATGTTTTAAGTATTTATATGATTCAAATTTACTATATAAATTTACATATACGCTACATACATACAGATTCGAAGCGGTGAGGTGTTTCAGATCGTATCATTACTCACCGGACAAAACTCGGAATGAAATCGCGTAATTCGAAACTCCAATGAACCTTGTCGGCACAAGGTTTTCGATCGTCACGTAATACCAACACAAACATATACAATCGGGTCTAGATCGTTGGAACATAAATTGACCTTAATTTGCTGTTTTGATACCAGGGGCAGCAGTGGCCGTTGGAGCGTTAATGATCATCGCTGCCGCGATTTTGGCGGCCGTTTTTCCAAAATTGGTCGACGTTTTGATGAATAGAGAGATCGCTCTACGAGATGGTAGTCGTACATTCAACTGGTGGAGGAAACCACCGGTGACGCCTCGACTCAACGTATACATTTACAATGTAACGAATGCCGATGAGTTTTTGAACGATGGTGAGAAACCAGCGCTTGTGGAACTCGGTCCGTACGTGTACTTGCAACAATGGGAAAAAGTGGAACTGAAATTTAACGATAACGACACGTTAACATATAAGATGAAAAAGGTCTACAATTTTGCACCGGTAAGTTTTATTATCTTTATCTTTTAATCCTTATTTGTTTCTTTCAATATATTGATGATTTATTGCATAAATATTATATACAATACGATTATTTTTTTTATTATTTTCAAAAAATTTGAAAAAAATTATAGAATACTTATTAATATCATTTATAATATAATCGTTTGTTTAATTGAATATTTACAAGGATAAGAAAAATAAAAATAAAAAGAAAAATAAAAATTTAATTAAATTTACATCGAATAAGCAATTTACATTATTTATGAAAGATCAAAAATTTAATTATAGAAATAGATTTAAAGACATACAATAGAAAAAATTAATTACTTTTGGAAAAACTAGATAGTCTGAATTTTTAAAGAAAAATTAAGAAAACGAGTATTTTTTAATTGTTTACTTTTTTTTTTTTAGAAATCATTTCTCTTTATGAAATAATCTTTGTAAAGATTAATTTTTTAAAATAATCTTATAAAGAAAATTATAATAAAAAAATGTCAGAATAATATTTAATGATTTTCAATATTAGATATGGGATATGTTGTAATATAATATTT